>NC_084625.1:19069725-19152225 GCF_033978795.1 Nerophis ophidion | reverse complement strand
TTATTGTGTGTGTCTAAGGACCCCAAAATGGTGTCTATTAGGAGACTTGATCTGGTGTTTTGTTTTACAATATTATGCAAAACCAACTGTTCTTACCTACTTGTGCCTGCTGTTGTGTATTTGGGATCTGCATGAGTCCCGAAAATTGTAGTCCGTGCCGTAGAAAATAAGTTATTTTTCTCTCTCCTTTTGTTGTAGGGCATTCATTGTCCGTTGTTGCCATTTCTGATACAAAGTAGCGTAGAGTTCTAACTTATATCTGTCAGTAGACTCCATATGGAAGCGCTAAAAACAATCGATGCAACAAAGATGGCGGGGAGCTGACCCTGTCGAAGGTGAACCACGTCAATAAGACCCCCCACAAAACGGTGCATCCCGAAGCGCCCGTCAGATGGTCTTTAAAACAGTCTGTGCAACATTTTGACCAAAGAACCACCATTACATCAATCAATCAATCAATGTTTATTTATATAGGCCTAAATCACAAATGTCTCAAAGGACTGTACAAACCATTACGACTACGACATCCTCGGAAGAACCCACATAAGGGCAAGGAAAACTCACACCCAGTGGGCAGGGAGAATTCACACCCAGTATGTATGTAGACCGCAAGGAAGTCTTTTAAATGTGTGTGTGTGTGTGTGGGTGGGAGGGGGGGGGGTGTTATCAAATGACCCCTTTGAAAGCGGCTTATAATCCGGTGCAATTTTTGTATGAAAATGGATCTGAACATTTCTGGGTGTTGTTGATAAAATGGCTTTTACTTTGCATAGTACACTTTTTACTTGCACTTACAGATGGAGCAACCCAACTGTAGTTACAGACAGTGGTTTTCTGAAGTGTTCCTGAGCCCATGTGGTGATATCCTTTACAGACGGATGTCGCCTTTTGATGCGCACCGCCTGAGGTATCTGATGTCGGTAATATCACCGCTTATGTGCAATGATTTCTCCATATTCTCTGAACCTTTCGATGATATTACGGACCGTAGATGGTGAAATCCCTAAATTCCTTGAAATAGCTCGTTCAGAAATGTTCTAAAATAATTTGCTCACACATTTGTTCACAAAGTGGTGACCCTCGTCCTATCCTTGTTTGTGAATGGCCGAGCATTTCACGGAAGCTGCTTTTATACCTAATCCCGGTACCCACCTGTTCCCAATTAGCCTGTTCACCTGCGGGATGTTCCAAATAAGTGTTTGATAAGCATTCCTCAACTTTCTCAGTCTTTTTTTCCCCACTCATGCCAGCTCCTTTGAAACATGTTGCAGGCATCAAAATTCCTAATGAGGTAATATTGTCAGAGTTTATTGTAGACAAACCCCAAGATGCAGATAAGAAGGGAGGCATTTTGCAGGAAAACATGATTTAATTTAAAACACTAAGACAAAAACAAACAAAGGGTACAACAAAAAGCGCGCACGAGGCGGATAACAAACAAAAAGGCCTAGCGTGGAAGCTAGCAGGTATCGAGCAAAAAACAGAAGTCGTACTTATAATATGAAAACAAACTTGGAAGCAGGGAACAAAAGACAACAAGCTACAAACCACTATCAAATATAGCTTACCGCAACGCTGCATCGACACGATATGATACGACACGACAGGTAGCAACGACAAGAGCGTCAAGAAGTGACATCGACAATAATCCAGCCCTGACTGGAGGACAAAAGCAGGTGGAAATGGGAGCGGGCTGATTGACACCAGGTCTCCCGTCCAAAGGCAAAACCTAGTAACTCACTTCTAGCTGAGAAAACAAAGGAAAACCAATCTATCTTGATGCCGTCTTACAAAGATCTACAAAGTCATCAAACGTATAGATGTTTTCTTGAGCTTTCATCTTCTTGCCGATTGAGCCATGGATTGAATCTGCTCTCATGAACGTGTGCCCTTTCTCCAGATATTTTATCACAGTCTCGGGTAGGCCCCATTCTGCGTTTGCACATTGGGCAAGAGCCGTGTACAGCGTCCAGTTTTTATTTGGACCTCCACAGTTATCTGCCCAAAAGAGTATGCGAGGGGAAGAATCAAGAACAGTACAATAATGAAGGTGCTTGCAAAGTCCTGGGCCAATCGTCCAAATATCCCCTCGTGCCATAATATCACATAATCAGGTTGACCGTCGGCCCCCATTCGTGCAAATGTCTCATTAAAGACAATAAGGCGACTGACAAAGAAGCTCCGATTGGTCCCTTGAGATACTAGGTTTTTCTGTTGTATCTACGCGGTTATGTGGTAGTTGCTAGGTCCTGCCATGCGCGTAACAGCTTACTTACGGAACAAATTACAATATGGCATACACTAATGTAAAGCATATCACCTAGGAACTCCAAAATTATTATCAGCTCAGTTTTGACCAAAATTGAGTTACTGGGTTTTGCCTTTGGACGGAGAGGTGTGGCCAGGTGCCAATCAGCCACAGCTGAGGGGAAAAAACACTCAGGGAGAAACACAGGAAACGGGCAAAATAAGAGCGCTGACAGGAAATACTACAAATAGAGGAAACCAAGAAAAATGCAGAGAAAAAAACTAAAACACAAACAAACGGTCAGGGGAAAGCCTGACAAATATAAATAACTTTTTCCAGTTTGAATCTGAAGTATCTTGTCTTTGCAGTCTATTCAATTGAATAAATCAGGGGTAGGGAACCTATGGCTCTCGAGCCAAATGTGGCTCTTTGATGACTGCATCTGGCTCTCAGATAAATCTTAGCTGACGTTGCTTAACACGATAAGTAATTAATAACTTCACTGGGAATCATGGTGTTAAATAAAATGTTCAAAATATAACACATTCTCATGCGTTCTAATCCATTCATCCGTTTCTACCGCACCTGTTCAAGAAATTGCATTAATGGTGAAAAGTATTTTTATATATTATTGGTTGGCTTCAGAATAACAAAGTTATTAAAAAGAATAAGAGACCTATTATACTCTAAAAATGTTGGCCTTACTTAAAAATGCATGCATTTAGTTGTTTTAATCAGGGAAAGTCCAAATAAAAGAAGAGGCATAGAATTATCTTGTCAGAGCGTGGGACGACACTGTACAGGTCTGCGCGTTTCTCTTTATTGAGCTGAATAGAAACATGTCTTTTTTTAATTCCTTGCTTCTTGTCTGTTTAATAGATGTCATCGGTGTTTGAACCTGACAGTTGTATTCAGTGTTAAAAATATTACACGGCTCTCACGGAAATACATTTTAAGATATTTGGATTTCATGGCTCTCTCAGCCAAAAAGGTTCCCGACCCCTGGAATATAGGATGAAAAGGATTTGCAAATCATTGTGTTTTTATCGACGGTTTACACAACGTGCCAACTTCACCGGTTTTGGGGTTTGCATTTGTTGCCCAAACGTTGGTTTATTTTACGCCGATATGCAAGCGTACTCGACAGCGCCACGCGGCAACAAGTGGTAACCGTGTCACACAGCTGTACACGCTCGTTTCCTACCACCCGTGGCGTGGCTTTAATTAATGAACATGTGAACTGTTTCAAGCCTCTGCAGTGGCTGGGCTCACAGTGGCAGAGGAACAAGACAGCCAGCAAATAGCTTTCTCCTACATCTTAATGCAGCGGAGACAACGTAATCGCCACATAATTCACTTTGGATTGCTCGTTTTTCCTCTCACAGGATGCATGCGTTTATCCCCGGGTCCCGCCTAGACCCTTGAAACGAGGCGGAAGCACAGAGCCCCCTCCCCCCCCCCCCCCCCCCTCTCCCAGTTCACTGGCGTCCCAGTGGGTCGCTGGTAAACACAGCACATCAGCCCCGAGGCCAATTAGCCCGCAACATCCGCCAACTGAGTTGCGTCAAAAGCGAAAGGAGGGGGACTACATTCAAAGAGGCAAAATCAGAGAGTTCAGCTCTCCTAATCACTAAAGGAGCTTAAGTCCCGCGGGGACCATTCAAGCTTTCAGGAAATTTTTGAAAAAAAAAAAAAAAAGCTCATTGTTTGGGAAGCACCATGCTGATGTTGAATAACAAGCGACTGCGGGACACTTGTCAGTTCACGACCCAGAGAGACGTGACGCACGGTGATACGACCGCCCGCTGAGCTTCCATCATACTGGGGGAAAACTTTCAATTTTCTTGCTAAATCGCAAACCCCAGCACAGCTCATCAACTTTGCTAGTGCAGCCAGCGAAAATGGAGGTTAACAGCCTAGCGTGCGGATCACAACCCTTAATTAAAACCACTCCGTATCCCAGCAACAGCAACGGAGGGGGGCGCCCGGCGAGAAAGCTCCTTGGCGGGGCACCAGAACCGACGCTGCCTCGGACGGCGTACCGGTCACGCTTTGCTACAGACGCAGGCTTCGGGCGTGAGATGCGTTGTGTGGGCGTCTTTACTGCTGTTTCGTGAATTGTCTCCGCAGAAGCACTGCGAATGCAAACATGCATAATGAAGTATAGTGGCAACACAATGTAGGGCAGAGTGGCAAGCCAAAACCTACCACTTACTTATTAAAGGCCTACTGAAATGAGATTTATTCAAACGGGGATAGCAGGTCCATTCTATGTGTCATACTTGATCCTTTCGCGATATTGCCATATTTTTGCTGAAAGGATTTAGTAGAGAACATCCACGATAAAGTTCGCAACTTTTGGCCGCCAACAGAAAAGCCTTGTCTTTACCGGAAGTAGCAGACGATGACGTCACCTGTTGATGCCTCCTCAAATCCTCACATTGTTTTTAATGGGAGCCTCCAACAAAAAGAGCTATTCGGACCGAGAATACGACAATTTCCCCATTAATTTGAGCGAGGATGAAAGATTCGTGTTTGAGGATATTGATAGCGACGGACTACAAAAAAAAAAAAAAACGCGATTGCATTGGGACGGATCCAGATGTTTTTAGACATTTACTAGGATAATTCTGGGAAATCCCTTATATTTCTATTGTGTTGCTAGTGTTTTAGTGAGTTTAATAGTACCTGATAGTCGGAAGGGTGTATCCACGGGTGTGTTGACGCCAGTGCCTGATGGAAGTCGACGGCAGTTGTACGGACGGAACAAGCTCAACTGATCTCCGGTAATAGACGACTTTTTACCACAATTTTCTCACCGAAAACTGCTGGTTGACAAGTGGTCGGGATTCATGTTCACTTGACCGCTTTGATCCGTAGTAAAGTTTCACCTCCGGGAATTTTAAACAAGGAATCACCGTGTGTTTGTGTGGCTAAAGGCTAATGCTTCCCAACTCCATCTTTCTACTTTGACTTCTCCATTATTAATTGAACAAATTGCTAAAGATTCAGCAACACAGATGTCATAGAATACTGTGACATTATGCGGTTAAAGCAGACAACTAACAGTCCGTGACGTCCCGCATACACGTCAGCATTCTGTGACATTTTCAACAGGACACTTCGCGGGAAATTTAAAATTGCAATTTAGTGAACTAAAAAGGCCGTATTGGCATGTGTTGCAATATTAATATTTTATCATTGATATATAAACTATCAGACTGCGTGGTCGGTAGTAGTGGGTTTCAGTAGGCCTTTAACAGATGTGGGTAGACTACCCAAAAATCGTACTCAAGAGTACCATTACTTTACAATAATATAACTCAAGTAAAAGTAGTCATTAATATAAGTACTTGAGTAAGACTATGGAAATATTCCGCGAAAAAACTACCTAAGTATTGAGTAACTTTTGATGTATTTAGTAGTTCATTTTAAAGATTCTCGGACTACAATTGTTGATATGAGTGTGCGTGTGTAAAATATAAAATTCAAATTCAATTTGTTGCAACATGCAGTTGGAAGTGGAATTCTTGTAGGCTGAAATGTGAACCTTTCTACTGACACAGATGACAGCACATGATATAATTGCTCTTTTTACTAGTTTGAAAGTAATCATTAAAGCTTTGTGCTGCCTCTATGATTGGATTTAGTCTATGTCAACATTTCCGCCTCGTTTTTATTTTCATTGACAAAATTGTCAATTCCGTCACTGTTTTCGTCAACGTGCATTTGCTCTGATTCACCATCGTCAGGGGGAAAATAGGGCGTTGACGATAACTAAGACGACAATTTTTAGTCTACGATATTAACACTTGCCACCGACTTGTTATGCCAGGCTCTGCCTGATTGGTGGAATGGAGTTAAACGTCACTAAACCTTACGTTGGATTGGCGAAACGGAGTCATGTGACAGAAGGCGCGCTGATAAATGAATTTGTCCTTACAAGTTTTAATCAATAGATTATAAATAATTATAAGAATGAATGTATCCAGAAAAAAATTAGCATTTCTTCTTAACATAAATAGTCAGGTAAAAGTAAAAAGTATGCTACATTAAAACTACTCCGACAAATAAACTTGTTTCCAAAAGTTACTTTACCTGCCTCTGCTTATACATTTATTTTGGCATTGATATGTATTTCTGGTCTTGTCACGCCCTCCCGGGCAGAAGAGCAACACGGCACTGCGGCTGGATCAAAAGGGACATCGGAGATGCTTTGCTGAACAAAACGTTGCTTTACTACAAGCGAGTGTCCTTAAACAGGTCTGCAGTACCCGGAGGAGCTCAGGTAAAAAACGAAGTACTCCTAATTTGGAGAAGCCAAACCATCAGTCTTATATTCCTTCTTTCTCTGTCTGGGTGTGTGCGAAGTCAGGACAGCACACCCTGACCATGTAAGGAGATGTTTGTGTGTCGTGACTGGGAAGACAACAGATGTATATCATAACTTGTAGGTTGACGTTTAAGATAAATATGGAGACTCTCCTCCAGGATGGAGCTATAGCTTTTGCATTCTGAAGCCTGATTTTATTGATTCTTCTCGTGAGAGAGCTAATTCCAGTACACATGCAAATGTCCAGCTAAGGCTCCTTCTAAACCAGGGGTCGGCAACCCAAAATGTTGAAATAGCCATAATGCACCAAAAATACCCCCAAAAAAATCTGTCCAGAGCCGCAAAAAATTAAAAGCCGTATATAAGTGTTATAATGAAGGCTACACATGAAATGAGTATGTCTATATAAGCTATATTAGCCTACTATCAAAATGACTGTGTTGCAGGCTGACACAAATCTTCGTCGACAGAAATGTTGAAATATAATATTTATTCGACCCATTTTTACAACATTGGAAAACATTAGTAAAACAGAGGAACGACGCAAGCTATCCGCTCATGTCTATGGTAAGAGCCGACTTAATACCACAATTTTCTCACCAAAACCTGCCATTTGACATGTGGTAGGGAACCATGTTCGCTTGACCTCTCCCTGCCCGAAGAGACATGCTTCCTCCTGAGTGATCCAGAGTTCTTCCTCTTCCTTTTTAATGTGGGGTTCCTCTATATAATCTCAGAGGGCAGAGGGGTTAGTGCGTCTGCCTCACAATACGAAGGTCCTGCAGTCCTGGGTTCAAATCCAGGCTCGGGATCTTTCTGTGTGGAGTTTGCATGTTCTCCCCGTGAATGCGTGGGTTCCCTCCGGGTACTCCGGCTTCCTCCCACTTCCAAAAACATGCACCTGGGGATAGGTTTATTGGCAACACTAAATTGGCCCTAGTGTGTGAATGTGAGTGTGAATGTTGTCTGTCTATCTGTGTTGGCCCTGCGATGAGGTGGCGACTTGTCCAGGGTGTACCCCGCCTACCGCCCGATTGTAGCTGAGATAGGCGCCAGCGCCCCCCGCGACTCCAAAAGGGAATAAGCGGTAGCAAATGGATGGATGGATGGGTGAGATAACGTTTTGATATTACTGGTTTAGAATGGTCAAAGGTCCAAGTTAAAGAAGATGTTGGGCTATCTTCTTCGAATGGATTTATAACAATCTATGCAAGCTGAAATGCAGGAATTACTACATTTAGGTAATATGTCACGAGAAATGCAGATACAAATTAAATACACAGAGGACATTGAAAATTAAATGAGCTCAAATATCAAAACAAGTGAGGCATAATGATGCAATACGTACTTAAGTCTAGCCTAAATAGTATGTTAGCATCGATTAGCTTGCAGTCATGCACTGACCACATATGCCTGATAAGCATTCTACAAAAGTCAAAAAAGCAACAAAGCTCACCTTTGTGCATTCACACACAGCATAAATAATTTGGTGGACAAAATTAGACAAAGACAGAGTTGCGTGACACATCTTTCACTGGCATCGTTGGAGAAGTTTATACATGTAAACAAACTTTGGTGAGTTCACGAACTGACAAATTTAGACAAAATAGCACTCGCCAAATACTCTCATCAGAAAAGCATGTGTAATAAATAATAATAATATAAATAATAATAATAATGATTTAGATTTACATCACACTTTTCTATTGTTAGATACTCAAAGCGCTCACAGAGAAGTGGGAACCCGTCATTCATTCACACCTGGTGGTGGTAAGCTACGTCTGCAGCCACAGCTGCCCTGGGGTGGACTGACGGAAGCGTGGCTGCCAGTGTGCGCCTACGGCCCCTCCGACCACCACCAATCATTCATTCATCATTCACTCACCAGTGTGAGCGCCAACGGAGGCAAAGGGTGAAGTGTCCTGCCCAAGGACACAACGGCATGTCAATAGGTGGGAAGCGAACCTGCAACCCTCAGGTTTCTGGCACGGCCGCTCTACCCACTACGCCATGCCGCCCTTTAAATACTGGGATTTCTAACAATTAAGAATGTGTGTCCTCCCAGAGAAACACTATTAAAACAAAAATATATTTTTTTCCCCATCTTTTTTTATTTTCATACATTTTTTGAAGAGCTCCAGGGAGCCCCTAATACGGCGCCAAAGAGCCGCAGGTTGTAGACCGCTGTTCTAAACCATTATTTACTTAAACCTGGTGGTTCACTTTTTCCAAGTTGAATATAAACATTTGCCATATGTTGAACATGATATACATCCATCCATCCATTTCTTCTGCTTATCCGAGGTCGGGTCACGGGGGCAGCAGCCTAAGCAGGGAAGCTCCCCAGCCACTTCGTCCACCTTCTCCCAGGGGATCCGAGGTGTTCCCAGGCCAGCCGGGAGACATAGTCTTCCCAATGTGTCCTGGGTCTTCCCCGTGGCCTCCCACCGGTCGGACATGCCCGAAACACCTCCCTAGGGAGACGTTCGGGTAGCATCCTGACCAGATGCCCGAACCACCTCATCTGGCTCCTCTCGATGTGGAGGAGCAGCGGCTTTACTTTGAGCTCCTCTCCGATGACAGAGCTTCTCACCCTATCTCTAAAGGAGAGAGGAAACTCGGCGAAGGAAACTCATTTCGGCCGCTTGTACCCGTGATCGTGTCCTTTCGGTCATAACCCAAAGCTCATGACCATAGGTGAGGATGGGAAAGTAGATCGACCGGTAAATTGAGAGCTTTGCCTTACGGCTCAGCTCTTTCTTCACCACAACGGTTCGATACAGCGTCCGCATTACTGAAGACGCC
The DNA here is from genome assembly GCF_033978795.1 of Nerophis ophidion. Taxonomy (NCBI): domain Eukaryota; kingdom Metazoa; phylum Chordata; class Actinopteri; order Syngnathiformes; family Syngnathidae; genus Nerophis; species Nerophis ophidion. The sequence goes on along the minus strand of NC_084625.1, from coordinate 19,142,839 downwards.
GCACCGATACGCCTGTCGATCTCACGATCCACTCTTCCCTCACTTGTGAACAAGACTCCTAGGTACTTGAACTCCTCCACTTGGGGCAAGATCTCCTCCCAAACCCGGAGATGGCACTCCACTCTATTTTTTTTAAAAAAAATTTTTATTTGCTAGCAAGCTGGTCTTGCTTTGCTCGACATTTTTAATTCCAAGAGAGACAAAACTCAAATAGAATTTGAAAATCCAAGAAAATATTTTAAAGACTTGGTCCTCACTTGATTAAATAAATTCATTATTTTTTTTACTTTGCATCTTATAACTTTCAGAAAGACAATTCTAGAGAAAAAAATACAACCTTAAAAATTATTTTTGGATTTTTAAAAACATATACCTCTTTACCTTTTAAATTATTTCCTCTTCTTTCCTGACCATTTAAATCAATGTTTAAGTAAACATTTTTTTTTTTAATTGTAAAGAATAATAAATACATTTTAATTTAATTCTTCATTTTAGCTTCTGTTTCTTCGATGAAGGATATTTGTGAAATATTTCTTCACACTAATTGTGATTAAAATTAAAAATATATATATTCTGGCAAATCTAGAAAATCTGTAGAATTAAATTTAAATCTTATTTCAAAGTCTTTTGAATTTATTTTAAAATTTTTGTTCTGGAAAATCTTGAAGAAATAATGATTTGTCTTTGTTAGACGTATAGCTTGGTCCAATTTGTTATAAATTCTAACAAAGTGCAGATTGGATTTTAACCTATTTAAAACATTTCATCAAAATTCTGAAAATAATCTTAATCAGGAAAAATTACTAATGACGTTCCATAAATCCTTTTTTTAATTTTTTCAAAAAGATTTGAATTAGCTAGTTTTTCTCTTCTTTTTTCGGTTGAATTTTGAATTTTAATGAGTCGAAATTGAAGATAAACTACGTTTCAAAATTACATTTTCATTTTTTTGTGTTTTCTCCTCTTTTAAGCCGTTCAATTAAGTGTTTTTTTCATCATTTATTCTTTACAAAAAACCTTCCACAGAAGGAAAAAAAATGTACGACGGAATGACAGAGAAATACCCTTTTTTTTTTTATATTTATCTGTTTCCATATATATTTATTGTGAGAAATAATTAAGATGATCAGTGTTTCCACAAAGATAAATATCATTAATTATCAACAATAACGTAGAATTAAAGGTAAATTGAGCAAATTGGCTATATATGGCAATTTATTTAAGTGTGTATCAAACTGGTAGCCCTTCGCATTAATCAGTACCCAAGAAGTAGCTCTTGGTTTCAAAAAGGTTGGTGACCCCTGATGAAGGGGAATTCTGCACTTACTACTTTTAATACTTATCCTTTTATTGTCTCCTCCATTGCCATCAATAGTTGGCACCGAGGCAGCCATTAAAAGTAATTTCCCCCCCCCCAAAAAAACTATCTTTTTGAGGGTGAAGCAGCTCGGACTCTTCTTGGCCCACACTCGGAGCGACTTCTTCCCAGTTAAAGGCACATTGCCATGAAAACAAAAGTTAGCCAGGCACTTCTTACAAAATCCAAAACCAGTGAAGTTGGCACATTGTGTAAATTGCAAATAAAAACAGAATACAATGATTTGCAAATCCTTATCAACCTATGTTTAATTGAATACACTGCAAAGACAAGATACTTAATGTTCAAACTGATAAACTTTAGTTTTTGCAAATATTTCATTTGGAACACAAAATAGAAAAAGACAGGTTTTTTTCTGTTATTATTTCCGATTTACACAACGATTCCAAGGATGTTGGAGGCTCATTTTTCTAAGAAAAATTGCATCATATTGTGATTTTAATTATGTTATCAATGTTTCAAGTCTTCTTGGTAACCTTAACAGTTTTTCTACCAGACATGATCACGTGGCAGTATAGCACATTTCCGGGTCCAAACCCCTTTGTCAAATTACAGTATTATAAAAACAAATACCACCAAAGTGTATTTTAATGTCCATTAGAAATCGGATGGATGGATGGATGTCTGCTCTTTTATCCACAAGCCAAATACATTTTTCGTGTATGTTTTACGGGTAAAAAGTGGTTTTAAATCGTAAACTTTCATTGGTGTTCCAACACATTGCACCTCGTCACCCCTGCTTTTGTTGAGAACCTTAGGGAACTGTTGAGTGCGATCCTTAGCCGTCATTTTTGTTGGTAAATGAAAGACGATGGGAGATTATCATCACACATCTCTCTCGATGTAAACAAGATAGTGAGGATGTAAACAACCTGAATATGGCTAATATACCGGATTATAAGGCGCACTGCCGATGAATGGTCTATTTTCAATCTTTTCCCATACATAGGGCGCATTAAAGGAGTCTTTTTTTTTTTTTTTATAAATTGAAACCACTTCCTTGTGGTCTACATAACATGTAATGGTAGTTCTTTGGTCAAAATGTTGCATAGGTTATGTTTTACAGATCATCTTCAAGGCACTTTCTGACAGTCGCTTCAGGATGCACGGTTTTGTGGCTCATTTATGTGGCTTACCTCTGGTAGCGTCTTCTCCCCGACATCTTTGTTGTAGCGGTGTAGCGTGCAAGGACTAACAAGGGCTGACTTGTTAGTCTACTTAAATCAACAATGAAGCAACGTCTCCTCATCCGGAACTTTAATAACTAAAGTTCCTTGGGTGAATAATGTAAACTCACTACACCGGTGTGTTTTAGCGCTTTCATGGCGAGTTCACTGACAGATATAAGTAAGAACTTTACATTACTTTATATTTGAAATGGCAACAGCGGAGGATGAATATCCTATAACAAGAAGAGAGAAAAAGAAGGTTATCGACTACTGGGTCGTCACAGACTACAAAGGTGGATGTGCACAAATTTTCAGGATTCATGCAGATCCCAAATACAGATCAGCAGGTATCAGAAGGTAAGAAAAGTTGCTTTTGCATAATATTGCTAAACAAATCAGGATAATATGTCTTACCGTACACACACACACACACACACACACAATAATAATACTTGTATGTTGAAGAACAGTACAATCCATCAAGCGATGCGGCTTCATAGCTTACCAAAGTCATACTAAAACATTTTGATAGATGTTTGAGCGCCGTGTGTAATGTTGTATATTTTCAACGGAACATATAAAATGTTGGTATAGTTTAATTCCGTCATATTGCCATCATATTGCAGTATACACATATATCTTATCTTTGACTGCCATCTACAGGTCACACTTATCAATACAACATGTATCAAATAAAATTGCTTTGAGGTCGGTAAGCAAAACCAGAATTATTCCAAATTAAGCGCACCGGGTTATAAATCGAGTTTAAAAAAAAAAAATCAAAAAATCTAAGTGTCCCTTATGTCTTGGAAAACACAGTAGCTATGTTGTGTCGTTATAGCTATAACTTCGAAGTATTGGCTATGTTCATGCTGTAGGGTGTTGGTGTTGTTTAATTGAGTCATATTGCCATCATATTGCAGTATACACATATCTCTTATGTTTGACTGCCATCTACTGGTCACACTTATCATTACAACATGTATCAAATAAATTGATTCGAGGTTGGTAAGCAAAACAAGGATTCTTCCAAATTAAGCACACTGAGTTATAAATAGAGTTTAAAAAATAACATTAAAAAAAAAAACATTTTAAGTGTGCCTTATATGTTCAAAAATACGGTAGCTATGTTGTGTCGTTATAGCTATAACTTCGAAGTATTGGCTACGTTCACACTGCAGGGTGTTGGTGTTGTTTAATTGAGTCATATTGCCATTATATTGCAGTATACACAGATCTCTTATGTCTGACTGCCATCTACTGGTCACACTTATTACAACATGTATCAAATAAAATTGATTCGAGGTTGGTAAACAAAACCAGAATTATTCCAAATTAAGCACACTGGGTTATAAATAGAGTTTGAAAATAAAATCAACATTTTAAGGGTGCCTTATATCTTCAAAAATACGGTAGCTATGTTGTGTCGTTATAGCTATAACTTTGAAGTATTGGCTACGTTCACACTGCAGGGTCGGATGTCATGTTTGCATTTTTCTTTTTTGGCCAAGAAAATTAAGAAGGAAGAGGACAAGCATCTTGGCTTTCGCAGTTTTACTGGATATTTCGTTTCGACGTCTGCTTGAAGAGTGTGTCTGTGGGCGAGCAGTCGGAGACAAGAGTGGTGGAACTTTCACTTGTGTTCCTAAAACATTATTTTCTTAGACGACTTAGACTTAAACGTTATTGATCCACAAGGGAATTTATTGTTTTCACCTGTTTTTCCGCTCTGTTATCAACTGTGTGGAAGTCTGGGGGAACAATTACAAAAGCTCATTAAACTCAATAACTGTACTTCAGAAAAGAGCAACAAGGTTGGATATCTGGACCATACTCTACTATTCTTACAGTCAAAAATATTGAAATGTAATGATATTATTGTGTATCAAACTGCACGAATAATGTGTGAAGCCCAAAAAATAAACTCCCAGGAAGCATTCAAAAAATTTTCGGCACACGTGTTATAATTTTATAATCATAATTACTCGATGTACAACCCGGTGCGTTTAATTTGGAATAATTCTGGTTTTGCTTACAGACCTCAAAGCAATTTTATTTGATACATGTTGTAATGATAAGTGTGACCAGTAGATGGCTGTTCTGCCCTCACTGAATGTCCATCCATCCATTTTCTACCGCTTATTCCCTTTCGGGGTCGCGGGGGGCGCTGGCGCCTATCTCAGCTACAATCGGGCGGAAGGCGGGGTACACCCTGGACAAGTCGCCACCTCATCGCAGGGCCAACACAGATAGACAGACAACACTCACACTCACATTCACACACTAGGGCCAATTTTTAGTGTTGCCAATCAACCTATCCCCAGGTGCATGTCTTTGGAGGTGGGAGGAAGCCAGAGTACCCGGAGGAAACCCACGCATTCACGGGGAGAACATGCAAACTCCACACAGAAAGATCCCGAGCCTGGATTTGAACCCAGGACTGCAGGACCTTCGTGTTGTGAGGCAGACGCACTAACCCCTCTTCCACCGTGAAGCCTCTCACTGAATGTGTTGAGGTTATTTGTACAGCTTGGCAGACAGCTAACAACCAATCCACGACGTTCTAATAAAGTTCCAAAGCAGATGAATCCATTTAGGCTCTTTATTGTTGTTGATCTTGCTTTGTCTTGCACTGGATTTAATTTTTTAAAATTATTATTATTATTGTAAAACTTAAATACACACAATGCCAAAGACATGCACCTGGGGATAGGTTGATTGGCAACACTAAATTGGCCCTAGTGTGTGAATGTGAGTGTGAATGTTGTCTGTCTATCTGTGTTGGCCCTGCGATGAGGTGGCGACTTGTCCAGGGTGTACCCCGCCTTCCGCCCGATTGTAGCTGAGATAGGCGCAGCGCCCCCCGCGACCTCAAAAGGGAATAAGCGGTAGAAAATGGATGGATGGATGGACAATGTATAAGCTGTATGATTCAATTAACAAACTGAAATGTAATACACAATATGTAAACATTAGCTTTACACAAATATACAGCATTATCACCAAACAAATACTACTGAGTGTTGAAACTATTTCGATGGTGGATATATGCGACCGGCAGCCATTTAAAATCCTCAAACAATTAAAATAGTGCACAAAAATCGTTTTTCAATATACATCTTACTATCAAATTTAGCCACTTTCCACCTTAGTATTGAGTTACATAAACAAGTTAAACAGTTTACTTACAGACTTATCTTTTCCAAGGCTTGTAAGAGTTAACACAACTCGTCCACTTATTTTTTATGAACTAAACTAACATCGTAAACCGGAAGTGTCCAAACTAAACCGGAAGTGCCAAACTAATAATGCGCAGCATTTCCCATCGCCACAAGGTGTCAGTAATAGTCCACAATCAAACGGGCATAACAATGGCAGTCAAACATAAGAGATATGTGTATACTGAAGTTATAGCTTTAACGACACAACGTAGCTACCGTTTTTTCCAAGATATAAGTTATAACTTAAGGGGGAATTCTAGTTTAAACATGCTTAGTTATAGAACGACCATTAAAAGTGTTTGTGTTTCAATTTGTGGAGTGAAACTATGGAATGGTTTGAATGTGGAGTTAAAGCAATGTCCAAGTATAAAGCAGTGTAAAAAGAAGTATAGATACATGGTATTCCAGAGGTACAGATATGAAGAAGGGGTTTGATATTGTTTTTTTTTTGTTACAGAAAAGTACGGTGCTGCCCATTGAGGCAGTGGTGACGCCGCTGTGGCATAATACCATTTCCATGATCACTAGTGGTAATGATGCGGCTATGTATGTTTGTCGCGTGCATATGTACCGTATTTTTTGGAGTATAAGTCTCTCCGGAGTATAAGTCGCACCTGTCGAAAATGCATAATAAAGAAGGAAAAGACATAAGTCGCACTGGAGTATAAGTCAAATTTTGGGGGGAAATTTATCTGATAAAACCAAACACCAAGAATAGACATTTGAAAGGCAATTTAAAATAAATAAAGAATAGTGAACAACAGGCTGAATAAGTGTACGTTATATGACGCATAAATAACCAACTGATAAAGTATGTTAACATAACATATTATGGTAAGAGTAATTCATCCATCCATTTTCTACCGCGTATTCCCTTTCGGGGTCGCGGGGGGCGCTGGCGCCTATCTCAGCTACAATCGGGCGGAAGACGGGGTACACCCTGGACAAGTCGCCACCTCATCGCAGGGCCAACACAGATAGATAGACAACATTCACACTCACATTCACACACTAGGGCCAATTTAATGTTGCCAATCAACCTATCAAATAACTATAACATATAGAACATGCTATATGTTTACCAAACAATCTGTCACTCCTAATTGCTAAATCCCATGAAATCTTATACGTCTAGTCTCTTACGTGAATGAGATAAATAATATTTGATATTTTACGGTAATGTGTTGATAATTTCACACATAAGTCGCTCCTGAGTATAAGTCGCACCCCTGGCCAAACTATGAAAAAAACTGCGACTTATAGTATGTATATATTTATCATTTATGTATATAAAAGTTCATTGAATATGCACATAGAGTGAACAAGTAGTTCTAGCTCGGAGTAATTAATGATTTAAAGCAAAAGGGGTGGGATTAAATGAGTGAAAACTTCTTCTCACTCCTTTTCCAATATGTAAAAAAAAATTAAATGCTCATTTGTTTTTGTTTTTAATCCTCCATTGTTTTCATTTTTGTTATAATGGCTGTTAAGGCTATAGCACTGTATTGAATCAGGCTTGCTCTTGTTTTTTTGTTTTTTTTTTCAAATTTGAACTAAAAATATATCAATCATTAAAAAAAAAAAAACGAAAAAAATGTTTACCGTAAATTCTGGTTACTTTTTTCTTTCACTTTGAACCCTGCGGCTTATAAGACAGTGTGGCTAGTTTATGGATTTTTAGCCATCATCAAAAATGTTTAAAAAAAACAAACAAAAACATGCAAACACAGAAATGTATTGTGTGCTCTATGCCACCATCGAAAGCAGTGGTTCTCAACCTTTTTTCAGTGATGAACCCCCTATGAACATTTTTTTTAATTCAGGTACCCCCCAATCAGAGCAAAACCTTTTTGGTTGAAAAAAAGAGATGAAGAAGTAAAATACAGCACTATGTCATCAGTTTCTGATTTATTAAATTGTATAACAGTGCAAAATATTGCTCATTTTTAGTGGTCTTTCTTGAACTATTTGGGGGGAAAAAAGATATAAAAATAACTAAAAACTTGTTGAAAAATAAACAAGTGATTCGATTATAAATAAAGATTTCTACACATAGAAGTAATCATCAACTTAAAGTGCCCTCTTTGGGGATTGTAATAGAGATCCATCTGGATTCATGAACTTACTTTTAAACATTTCTTCACAAAAAAAAGAAACCTTTAGCATCAATATTTATGGAACATGTCCACAAAAAATTTCACAGTTTATGAACTTACATTCATATTTTGTTGAAGTATTATTCAATAAATATATTTATAAAGGATTTTTGAATTGTTGCTATTTTTAGAATATTTTTAAAAAATGTCACGTACCCCTTGGCATACCTTCAAGCACCCCCAGAGGTACACGTACCCCCCTTTGAGAACGATTTCTCTATTGAACGACTAATGCTTTTTTTTTTTTTCAACCAGAAGTGCCGTTGGTCTCCCAGCCGTGCATAGCGTTCCTACACCTGTGGATTCTTCATTCATAAATCCAAGAAACATTTCTATGTTGTACAATATAACTAAAACTCTCTATACCCACTAAACTGTCCCATGTGGGACGTCTGTAGGAGTGTTGTAATGCATATTTATACGCACTATCTTTATGTAATCAAGCTAGCATTGTTAGCATTAGCTAATATGCCAACATGTTTACAAGTATCTTTGTTAGTATTATTACCTTACAAAAGCATTATTTTTGTATTGTTTCAGTGTCACTAGTTCCTCAGTAAATTCACCAAAGTGTCAGTGTGGAGTTATTGAGTCTGTTTACCTGATTAGACAGCTATCTTTTGCAGGTAGTAGGTTCTATGTATTAGGTTCTGTTGGTCTTGAATCCCAAGATGCAGAGATGGCATGCTTTACTATCAAAAGGAAATAGTGCAGCTGGGTAGTGCACGTGCAAGGAACATGCAATTAAAAACAGGAGACAATGACCGAGGCCAGTGTGCAGGCCAGGCTGGTGTACAAAGAAGTCTGATTGGCAACCTGGGACAGGTGTGTTAAGATAGGTATGGGAGAAAGAAGTGGAGCCAAAGTAATGAAGCAAACAGGAAGTACTATGGAAAATAAGAGCACTGGAAATGAAATAATACCAAACACCCATCCATTTTCTACCGCTTATTCCCTTTTAGGGGTTGCGGGGGGCGCTGGCGCCTATCTCAGCTACAATCGGGCGGAAGGCAGGGTACACCCTGGACAAGTCGCCACCTCATCGCAGGGCCAACACAGATAGACAGACAACATTCACACTCACATTCACACACTATGGCCAATTTAGTGTTGCCAATCAACCTATCCCCAGGTGCATGTTTTTGGAGGTGGGAGGAAGCTGGAGTACCCGGAGGGAACCCACCCATTCACGGGGAGAACATGCAAACTCCACACAGAAAGATTCCAAGCCTGGATTTGAACCCAGGACTGCAGGAACTTCGTATTGTGAGGCAGACGCACTAACCCCTCTTTCACCGGGAAGCCCACAATACCAAACACATTAAAGAAAATAAATAAATGTCCAAACCTGTCATGTCATTCATGATACTATGAAACATCCATCCATCCATTTTCTACCGCTTATTCCCTTTGGGGTCACGGGGGTCGCTGGTGCCTATCTCAGCTACAATCGGGCGGAAGGCGGAGTACACCCTGGACAAGTCACCACCTCATCGCAGACTATGAAACATATACAGAACATTTCCGTGTGAATAACTCATTTCACAACATACATATCTGCGACTTATATATTTTCTTCTCAAATGTAGTGAGTGTGGCTTGTATTTATATTTATTTTTAAAAATCTGATTACAAGTTGATTTTTTTTCTACACAGCAGGGGTGTCCAAAGTGCAGGCCCGGGGCGGGAGGGCATTTGTGGGCCATAGCTACATTTTTTTCAAGGTCTACGGCACATTTAAAAAAAATACTATGTGACAGTCTCTTGGTATCGTGCGGGTTCTCAGGACCACCAAGGAAGGACATTGTTGCGCAGGGTTGACTTTCTTTTATTTTTCAATAATAAAAGGCTTTACGGGTTGCTTTTCAACCTTTCCGTGTCCTGCTTCTTCTGCCGCTCCACCTTTTCAGTTGCGTGCGTCTTCGTCTTCCAGTGGCTCTCTCTCTGCTTCTGGCTCCTTCACTCTCCGTTTCTCCTCCCGCCGTTTACGGCTGCTGCCCTTTTATGAAGTGCAAGAGGAGATTTAAATTGTGCCCAGCTGGGCGACCCACGCATATAATAATATTTGTGGGGTTGATTCCGGCGCGCACCGTCTCGCTGCTTGCTCGCAGTCCATGGCTCCGTGCCGCCATCTTGGGCCGGGCTCCGGCGTGCCCTGCCTCGCTGTCGGACTGCCGGCCACGCCTCATCGCCGCCATCTTGGGCCGGGCTCCGGCGTGCCCTGCCTCGCTGTCAAACTGCCGGCCATGCCTCATCGCCGCCATCTTGGGCCGGGCTCCGGCATGCCCTGCCTTGCTGTAGGACTGCCGGCCACACCTCCTCGCCGCCATCTTGGGCCGGGCTCCGGCGTGCCCTGCCTCGCTGTCAGACTGCCGGATCCGCCTCTCCACAACTATTACAAAAAAAACAACATTTAAATATGTTAGCAAACAGGTGTAATGTAAGGAAAAATTTTGCAATGTTGACAGAAATAACAATGCTGCCATGCGGGCAGTTTTTAACTTTAAAACTGCCATTGCTCAAAAAAGAATAAAACATCATAATCGTCATTTAGATCAAAAGCTAAAATAGTATATTTTTGACACACCTTTAGTCAGATTGTTTTTTAAACAAAAAATAATGACTTAAAAGCTTTGTTGTTAAAGTGAAGTGAATTATATTTATATAGCGCTTTTCTCTAGTGACTCAAAGCGCTTTACATAGTGAAACCCAATATCTAAGTTACATTTAAACCAGTGTGGGTGGCACTGGGAGCAGGTGGGTAAAGTGTCTTGCCCAAGGACACAACGGCAGTGACTAGGATGGCGGAAGCGGGAATCGAACCTGCAACCCTCAATTTGGTGGCACGGCCACTCTACCAACCAAGTTATACCGCCCACAAAAAAAATGTTTTGTCTATTTAAAGCTCCAATTTCAAATCAAATATGTCACTGTGAAAATTTTATTGAGGAAAATATTGCACGAACATACATATTTTTTTAAACTTCTTGTTAACAGCTAAATTTGAAATTGATTTAAAGATATTTTAGCATTGAATGTATAACACTTTCATGAAAGAAAGACCCTTTTGAGGTGAAATTATAGCAACTTACCATATTTTACCATTATAGTTTTTTAAAAATCTACTTTTATAAAATTGTATAATAATAGTTTTCACTGTTAGAAAAAGGCCCTCTGTGTCAAAGTTTGTTGCAGAGAAGGAGGCAGGCGTGGAGTGAGAAAACATGGTTTTAATATAAACATCTAGAACAAAACCAAACAATGGGTTCAAACCAAAAGCGCGCACGTGGGCGGATAACAGACAAAACGCCTAGCGTGGAAGCTAACAGGTATCTAGCAGGAAACAGAAAAACTGGTAACAGCTAATGGCTAACAACAAAACACGAAACCAAAAAGCTAGGAGAAAACAAACTACAAATAGCTAACAGGAACAGCTTACCACTGCGAAGACAAGGACAAATAGTAGCACGACAGGTAGTAGCTGTAATGATGACATCGACACGACACGACAGGTAGCAACGACATAAGAGAGACAATAATCCAGCACTGACTGGAGGAACAAAGCAGGTACAAATAGGAGCGGGCTGATTGACACCAGGTGTGGCCAGGTGCCAATCAGCCCCAGCTGAGGGGAAACAAAGCACTCAGGGAGACAAACGGGAAGCTGAACCAAAATAAGAGTGCTGACAGGAACTAAGGACAGGAAATACTAAACACACAGAGGAGAAACTAAAACACAAACAAACTGTCAGTGGCAAGCCTGACAATCTGGGGCCAAACATAACTGCGATGTGGCCCTCGGTGTAAACGACTTTGACACCTCTGCACTAGTACAACCACATTTAGCAAATAATAGCAGATAAGTCATTAGCCATTAGTTTGATGTTAAGGATATAAGTGCGTACTAAAACAATTAGGCCACTCCCATTGAACAGAAGATGGAGTGTTCTGACTTTCATTGAAGCAACAAGCCACCTCAAGCCGTGTTTAAAGAAACCATACCAAAAAAAGTTTTAAGCATTTCCACAATTCTTCCAGTCATCTATTTTTTTGTATTCGTCTCCTGTGGGTCACATGAGTTGATGGTGGACTTTTGGGCTGGACACAGACCATAATCCTTCACAGACACGAGCAGCCTAACGAGAGCTCCACGTTTCGGTCTCGCTCTCCGTTTCTCACACCAGCGTTTTCCGTCTACGCGACCCTAACAGCAGCCAGCGTCTCTCCAAGGACGCGGCGCTCGCACGCTCTGCCAGTCTATCACAAAACAGCATACTGCTTTTTGTGACAGTGGCACGCTGACATCTTTCATTTCTCCACGTTTTCTGGCCAGTTAGTGCGTGTGGCAAAGTGTTGCCATGCCATCATTATTTGCACTTTTTGTTGCATTTAGTAATAAAACCACAGACAGAACAAAATTCCACTTAAATACATACACAAAAGGAAGGGGGTCCATATGGCCCCATTTGTCGCGTTTTACCTAACACATGAAACGTGACAAATTTGGGCGTTAGACTATCCACTAGTGTTGTCCCGATACCAATATGTTGGTACTTACTATCGATACTATTTGGTACTTTTCTAAATAAAGGGGACCACAAAAAATTGCTATATTGGCTATAATTTAACAAAAAATCTTACGATACATTGAACATATATATCTTATAGCAAGTTTGTCCTTAAATAAAATTGCGAACATACAAGACAACTTGTCTTTTATTAGTAAGTAAGCAAACAAAGGCTCCTAATTTAATGACGTATGCGGTAACAAATAGTGTCATTTTCCATTCTATTATTTAGTCAACATTATTAAGGACAAGAGGTACAAAATTAATTATTAATCTATTTGGTCATTTACTTTTAATATCTGCTAACTTTCTCTTTTAACATGTTCTATCTACACTTCTGTTAAAATGTAATAATCACTTCTTCTTCTGTTGTTTGGATGCTTTACATTAGTTTTGGATAATACCACAAATTTTGGGTATCAATCCGATACCAAGTAGTTACAGGATCATACATTGGTCATATTCAAAGTCCTCATATGTCCATGGACATAATACCGTATTTCCTTGAATCTATCAATCAATCAATCAATGTTTATTTATATAGCCCCAAATCACAAATGTCTCAAAGGACTGCACAAATCATTACGACTACAACATCCTCGGAAGAACCCACAAAAGGGCAAGGAAAACTCACACCCAGTGGGCAGGGAGAATTCACATTCAGTGGGACGCCAGCGACAATGCTGACTATGAGAAACCTTGGAGAGGACCTCAGATGTGGGCAACCCCCCCCCTCTAGGGGACCGAAAGCAATGGATGTCGAGCGGGTCCAACATGATACTGTGAAAGTTCAATCCATAGTGGCTCCAAGACAGCAGCGAGAGTCCCGTCCACAGGAAACCATCTGAAGCGGATCAGCAGCGTAGAGATGTCCCCAACCGATACAGGCGAGCGGTCCATCCTGGGTCCCGACGAGCGGTCCATCCTGGGTCTCGACTCTGGACAGTCAGTACTTCATCCATGGTCATCGGACCGGACCCCCTCCACAAGGGAGGGGGGGACATAGGAGAAAGAAAAGAAGCGGCAGATCAACTGGTCTAAAAAGGAGGTCTATTTAAAGACTAGAGTATACAAATGAGTTTTAAGATGAGACTTAAATGCTTCTACTGAGGTAGCATCTCGAACTGTTACCGGGAGGGCATTCCAGAGTACTGGAGCCCGAACGGAAAACGCTCTATAGCCCGCAGACTTTTTTTGAGCTCTAGGAATCACTAATAAGCCGGAGTCTTTTGAACGCAGATTTCTTGCCGGGACATACGGTACAATACAATCGGCAAGATAGGCTGGAGCTAGACCGTGTAGTATTTTATACGTAAGTAATAAAACCTTAAAGTCACATCTTAAGTGCACAGGAAGCCAGTGCAGGTGAGCCAGTACAGGCGTAATATGATCAAACTTTCTTGTTCTTGTCAAAAGTCTAGCAGCCGCATTTTGTACCAACTGTAATCTTTTAATGCTAGACATGGGGAGACCCGAAAATAATACGTTACAGTAATCGAGACGAGACGTAACAAACGCATGGATAATGATCTCGGCGTCTTTAGTGGACAAAATGGAGCGAATTTTAGCGATATTACGGAGATGAAAGAAGGCCGTTTTAGTAACGCTTTTAATGTGTGACTCAAAGGAGAGAGTTGGGTCGAAGATAATACCCAGATTTTTTACAGAGTCACCTTGTTTTATTATTTGGTTGTCAAATGTTAAAGTTGTATTATTAAATAGAGGTCGGTGTCTAGCAGGACCGATAATCAGCATTTCCGTTTTTTTGGCATTAAGTTGCAAAAAGTTAGCGGACATCCATTGTTTAATTTCATTAAGACACGCTTCCAACTGACTACAGTCCGGCATGTTGGTCAGCTTTAGGGGCATGTAAAGTTGGGTGTCATCAGCATAACAGTGAAAGCTAATACCGTATTTGCGTATGACGTCACCTAGCGGCAGCATGTAGATGCTGAAGAGTACAGGGCCAAGGGCCGAACCCTGGGGAACTCCACACGTTACCTTAACATAGTCCGAGGTCACACTGTTATAGGAGACGCACTGCATCCTATCAGTAAGATAAGAGTTAAACCATGACAGGGCTGAGTCTGACATACCAATTCGTATTTTGATACGCTCTAATAAAATATTATGATCGACGGTATCGAAAGCAGCGCTAAGATCGAGGAGCAGCAACATAGATGACGCATCAGAGTCCATCGTTAGCAATAGATCATTAGTCAATTTTGCGAGGGCTGTCTCAGTCGAGTGATTTGCCCTGAAACCGGATTGAAAGGTTTCACATAGATTGTTAAACGCTAAGTGCTCATTTAGCTGCTCCGCAACAATTTTTTCGAGGATTTTCGAAATAAAGGGAAGGTGAGACACCGGTCGGTAGTTTACCATGAGGTCAGGATCGAGGTTAGGTCTTTTAAGGAGAGGATGAATAACCGCTTTTTTGAATGCAACGGGAACAGTGCCCGAGGAAAGTGATAAGTTTATAATATTTAGCACTGATGGACCTAATAATACAAAAAGCTCCTTGATAAGTTTCCCAGGAAGTGGGTCAAGTAAACATGTTGTTTGTTTTATTCCATTTACACGTTGTAACAATCCTTCTAATGTTATTTCATCAAAACGAGAGAAACTATTTTGGATATTTGCAGTATCCGCCGTATATACAATCGTATCTGTGTTACTATAACCCCGTTGTAGCTGGGACGCATTGTCTTTAATCTCCTTTCTAATAAGTTCAATTTTCTTATTAAAGAACTTCATAAAGTCATCTGCCGAATGGGTGGAGCTACTGGAAGGAGTCCCTTGTTGGGTTAGCGATGCTACAGTACTAAACAAAAATTTTGGATCGTTTTTATTAATGCGGATGAGATTTGAGTAATAATTAGTTTTAGCTAAGGTAAGCATGCGTTTATAAGTTATTAAACTATCACTCCATGCTTGATGGTGCACCTCAAGTTTAGTCGTGCGCCATTTGCGTTCCAGCTTTCTACATAATAATTTCTGAGCTCTAGTTTCTTCTGTAAACCATGGCGTACGCCTTTTTGGAGCCTTTTTTAACTTCAGCGGTGCTATACTATCAATGGTTTCGCGCAGGGCGTTGTTAAAGTTGTTAGTGAGGTTATCAATAGAGCCCACATACTTTGGGAACGGTGCCATTACCGAGGGCAGTAGGTCCGCAAGAGTCGTCGTTGTGGCAGCATTAATGTTGCGGCTGCTATAGCAGTTATTATTCTTATTAGCTTGCCGAACATGAGTCTGAACTTCGAATTTTATAAGGTAATGATCGGACATTACTTTAGTATACGGGAGTATCATAACTTTGGAGACGGTGATACCTCTGACAAGCACTAGGTCTATCGTATTGCCGCTGCGATGCGTCGGTTCATTTATTATTTGTGTAAGACCACAGCTATCAATTATAGTCTGGAGCGCCACGCACGGTGGGTCCAATGGGGTATTCATATGGATATTAAAGTCCCCCATTATAATTATATTATCGGCGTGCGTCACTAGATCAGCAACAAACTCTGAGAATTCACTAATAAAGTCCGAATAGGGCCCTGGGGGGCGGTAGATAACGGCCAGGCACAGAGGCAGAGGTGTGGCAGACTTCATAGAAAGCACCTCAAACGATTTATATTTATTATTTAAGTTAGGACTAAAGTTAAAGTTTTCGTTGTATATTAGTGCGACACCCCCTCCCCTTTTGAGGTGACGGGCAATATGCGCATTCGTATAGTTAGGAGGGGATGCCTCATTTATCGCAAAAAACTCGTCTGGTTTAAGCCAGGTTTCGCTAAGACCGATGACGTTAAGGTTGTTGTCTCTAATGACCTCATTGACTAATAACGTTTTGGGAGACAAAGATCTGATGTTTAGAAAGCCCATATTATAGGTAGTGGGCTGTTTTAAGGAGTTGTTGATGAAATTATCCGTCGTAGCAATATTAATAATGTTACGTTTATTATGCGCAGTGTACTTAAAATAATTACGACCATATCTAGGAATTGATATGACGGGAATTTTCAGATTGTCTACTTGGCGCTGCGATAAACTGAACGCATCATAATTTGCCACCTCAGTAGAGCGCATGTCTAACTCTGACGTAGTCATAGACACAGTAGAAAAAACATTTTGTGAGTTGTGTATTATACTACGAAAATTGCTATGTGTACAGGGATCATCCAGCCTGGCGCTGGCTAGTTCTAACTTAACTGACTCCATACCCAGGCTAGCAGGCTCTGTAATTGCCTGTGACCGGGCTTGCTCTAGTGCAGTTAGTCAAATGTGGCTCAATGCGAAGTCTATGTTCCGAGACAAGAGGATAGCGCCTTCCTGGTTAGGGTGAAGGCCGTCTCTCCTCAGCAAGCCAGGTTTTCCCCAGAAAGAGGGCCAATTATCAATAAACGTAAATCCCTGTTGTCTGCAGAAGCTATCCAGCCACCTGTTAAGAGAGACTAATCTGCTATATCTCTCATCATTGCCTCTCCCAGGCAGGGGGCCAGAGACAATTACTCGATGCCTGGACATCTTTCTGGCGAGATTACAAGCCCTGGCTATGTTTCTCTTTGTAATCTCTGATTGTCTCATCCTAACGTCATTGGAGCCAACGTGTATTACTATATTCGCATAACTAGTGGTGCGGTTAGCCTGCCGTACGTGTTTATTAGACCTGTTGCGAGTTAGCTCCCTAAGATTAGCTTCAATGTCAGGTGCTCTGCCCCCGGGAATACACTTAATTGTGGCTGGTTTGCTAAGCTTTATGTTTCGGGTGATGGAGTCCCCTATGACTAAAGTGTGGTGCCCGGTAGACTGGGGTGTAGGACTAGCTAAAGGGCTAAATCTATTATGCGTCTCAACCGGTACACCGTAGCTTGTAGGCCGGTTAGGGCTGCTACAAGCTGGGCTAGTTAGCTCGCTACAGCTAACGCTAGCAGATGTGTCCGCAACATCTAAAGTTACGAAATTACACTGCTCTAACTGGCGGACACGGCTCTCTAGCAAAGCCAACCTATCCATGAGTAAAGTGCACGAAGCGCAGGAAGCCATACTCACAGAAACTTTCCGTCGCCGAGTGGGGTGCCAGCTGTCTTCGGGAAGTGATGGTCACGGTGTCGGGGGAGAAGCTTCCTTCAGACCGGCGCTGCCTTTCTCCGCTAGCCTCGTTAGCTTAGCAGCTAGCTAGCTGAGGGCGGAGTGGTGAGACAGAGATCTAAAACCTCTTCTCACTCCGGCGTTTACCAAAGGCATGCGGTGAATTTACGCCTGCGCTTATAAATTTGAGTGTGATGTAAGCATACCATCATGAAAAACGTTATTACGGTCTTACCTTTACTTATAAATGAAGTCCATGCGCAGCTCCTTCTGATCAAAACCATTGATAACTTGTTTATACAAGTCTTCCTTATCTTTCTTCAGTTTTAAAAGTCTCTCTGTCTCGATGGAGATCTTCCTTTATTACCTCCTGCTTCGATCGGAAGCCCAGTTTAGAAAACGGTTTTATTTTAGATATGTAATCCTCCATGTTAAAAGTGCAAGCGAGAGGAAAAAATAAACACACGCTGCTCACTCTTGCTGCTTGTTGTCACTTCTTCTGCAGCCGAGTGGTCGCAAGAATGATCACTAGCGCCCTCTACCACCAGGATGCGGGAGTCATTTAATGACTCATATTTGACACACACAGCTACGGTATATTAATAAAACATAGCTGCTTACTGTTATTTTTAGCATATTCATATTTTAGACCTTAAATCCTACTGAATAGCTCTTAATATTCTTCCTTTTATGCGATTTCAAATTATTGAAATCAGCCTCCTCCATTTTAAAAATGATGACAGGTGAAGTGTCACTCGTGACGTGACGAGTTTGACCTGGCTGAAATTCTAGGCATATGCTAATTATTTTGCAAAACGAGTTAGAGATTCTAGACATGTGCTAATAAAAATAAAATTTTGTGAAACGAGTTTGACCCGGCGTTGATCCTGCAATTATGAGAAACAAGTAGTTTTAGGATATCTAGGAGGAGGAAAAAGCTGTAATCTTACAAGAAAAGGGATAACTTTTAGGTATCTTCTGGTAATTACTTGGGTACTCTTGTCTTGTTCTGTATATTGTATTTCTATAGTGTATTGTATATTGTACAGGATTGCTTGTCATTTTTATTGGATAGTAGTCTGTTTATTTCAATTGTTAGTTTTTCCTTTATTACCTCTTGTGTTATTTATTTTACCCCGTATTTGTTCCCACAACCGCACCTTAAGTTGGAGTCTTTAATCTCTTTATATGCAAATATAATGACAATAAAGTATATTCTATTCTATTCTGTAGTGAGAAAAAGTTTCAATTATACCAAAAGATTGCACAACATTACGAGAACTGATTTTAGGAAGCAAAACTTGTTTGTTTTTCTAAAGTGCGACTGATTGCAAGTTATATTATAGTCATGACAAACATTAAAACAATCCTACTATTCTGAGTACTTAGTCATAGCTACAATAAAATGTGAAGGCAGGAGAGTCATCCTTTTGATAGCAAGAAGAAGAGGAAGAATAATTCCTAACTATAGTGGAAACCGCAGTAATCGCAAGGCTAAAAAATTAGGCGTAACAAACCCTCATATTACGTAGAATTAGACGCCTATACGAAGAAACCCACGGCTGCTAAAAAAAAAATTAAAAAAAAAAGGCCACATTGGGGCCAGAGAAAGTTGAGATATGTAGCCGACCATAGTGTAGCGGTATTGTGTGTGCGCGTGAGAGCATCAGTTGAGGTAGATAAAGTCATGTGAGCACACAGTCGTCAATGCTGCGTTCTTGGATATAACACAAGTGCCAGCACTTTGACAAAGAAGTTGAGAAACACTCCCCTTCTCCAGCTCTGCTCGTAACAGTCTTCAGCACAAATGATGTCAAATGTTTACCAGTTGCATCCATCATTTATTCATCAGCTGGAATGTGGTAATATTTTTGGGTGCCTAACGGAATACTTTAATTTTACGTTATTTTTAATGGGGAAAAATCGCTTCGGTTTTCGTTTAAGTCGGCGGGTCGTCTGACATTTTGGAACGGATCACCAATGGAAACCGAGGACCATAAAGCTATTGAAATAACGACATTGTCGTATTACGATTCAAGTCAGTTAAAGAGAAAACATTTTTTACGAATACAGTTTGTTGAAACCAGTGACACTATGTGGAGGGGGCGTGGCCTGCAGCGAGGCGGGTGTGCCAAGGACCGGCTTCGAAGTCTGCGACAGGTGTGTAGACCGCCCATCTGGGCTTTGTTGTCTAATCACCTGTCGCTCTGTATAAGCAGCGGCCGGGAGGAGAGACGGAGTTGGAGATGGAGGAGAGCGAGAGCACAACGACCATTGACCAAAGGCGACTGCTGAAAAGCACCAAAGACTTGTTCTGGAGAATAAAAACTGTCTTATAAACAATGAAACAGGCTTGCCTAAAACTGCTTGGTGGTCAGGAGGACCCACTGGAAGGCAGCTTCCACCTACTACTAGTATTTATTTGTCAATATTTTAAGAAGTGATAACTATGAAAAAAAAGTTGTAATAGTCCAAAATCAAATTCATTATTTTTGAAGACAAAATCAGTTTTTTCCACCGGAAAACGTTGTCATTTCAAAAGAAAGTTTTAACTTTATGAAAAATATAATTACAATAAGTTTTTATTATGTGTAAAACTTCACTCTTTCTATATTTTGCGAAGTTATGTTTGCGCATTTATTCCGAAATGGAATGAAGTCATTTTTGTCCTCAAAATTCTAAAACAATACACCAAACCTGGACAAATTAAGGCCCGGAGGTCACATGCGTTAAGCTTTTCAATCTAGCCCCCCGGACATTCCCCTCCAAAAAAGATTTCAGATCTTTAAGATGGAAAGTGTAGCTGCCATTATGATGTGCAGTGATGTTTTCAAATGACCGTAAGTCTAGAACTGTACACAGTATTTCAATAATTGTTGTGAGGAGGCGTGGCCGGCAGACCTGCAGCGAGGCAGGACACGCCGGGGCCCACTCTGAGATGGCGGTGAGAAGGCGTGGCCGGCGGACCTGCAGCGAGGTGGGGCGTGCCTGGACCGGCTCCGAAATGGACATCAGGTGCGTGGATCACCCAGCTGGGCACAATTCTGGGCGCTGTTCGTATGGAGGATAAGCGAACGTAACGACATGTTGTAGAGGACGCTAAAGGCACGCCCCCAATATTGTTAGAAATCAATAATGGTTGCCTCGGGAGATTTTCAGGAGGGACACTGAAATTTGGGAGTCTCCAGGGAAAAATCGGGATTGTTGGCAAGTATGTTTATGTTCATGTGTCAATGACTATAAAAAAAACGTTTTCACTTTGTCAGTATGGGGTGTTGTCTGTGGACAAAAATGAGTTCAAGCCATTTTGGAAATAGACCGTAACATAACGTAATGTGGAAAAAGTGAAAAGCTTTTTGAAAGTACTGTGCATCACAACTTCTGTCTATTTATGACTTGTTTTCTCTAACTTTAGTCTTGTGACAAACTTAGTTTTTCTTCCAGTGTCAAAGTTAAAGTACCAATGATTGTCACACACACACACGCACACACACACACTAGGCGTGGTCAAATTACCATCTGCGTTTGACTCATCCCTTTGTTCCACTCCCTGGGAGTTGAGGGGAGCAGTGAGCAGCAGCAGTGGCCGCGCTCGGGAATCATTTTGGTGATTTAACCGCCAATTCCAACCCTTGATGCTGAGTGCCTGGGTCCCATTTTCATAGTCTTTGGTACGTCTTTGAACTCCCGACCTACCAATCTCAGGGCGGATACTCTAACCACAAGGCCACTAAGCGGGTTAACCAAATCAGCCGTCAATCAAAGTCAACAGTTGAAAGTCCGATGCCGACCAAGGTCAGAATGAGACCGACTAGCTAGGTTTTAGAACGTGAGGCCTCCTTGAATCTCTGAAAACCTGTATCCATTACAGGCTCCGGGAGAGGGTCCGCTCCAGTGCACCGCATACAAGCTAACTGGCACTTGCTCAATACGCTGCAACTCTTCTCGCCACAATTTAGAGCGCTGCCAGGTGTTTCCTGGTGGACCAAACTTCCCAGCAGTCATACTGATGTGTGTGCATGTTACAGCAGAGTAATTCTGCAGTCAGTCTGTGGCGGGTGTTGTTGATTTTTTTTTTTTTTCCCCGCTTTCATTTCTTAGCACTCAGCTGTCTCAAAGATTCATAAAGGCGCTTGCATTCCTATCCATCCTGTTCCATACCAGCAGCAACACATGATGGCTAAGGGTGGGGGGAGAGAGTGAATCATGGTACCCGGGCGACTTGGAAGTACCAGCATATGCAAATGTTATTTAAATGCATGGACAACTCTGCCTGTGGGTCAGCCCCCGCCAACCGCAGCTGAGACGTGGTCACTCCCCGTGCGTAATGGCCCCCTCACGCTGTTTGGATGCGGGAAGAGCGCGGTGACACAAGGTGAGGCCGCCATTTGCCACAGGCGGACTGGACGGATGGACTTATTCGCCAAGACGTACTTGAGTCGTGTCACAGTGGAATGAGGTAAAAGTGCGACAAATGACCTCCCGGACCGGCGTCCTTCGTGGTTGTTTTTGGTCTATTTCGCATTTATTACACAAAAATGTTTCAGACGACGCCGCTTCTCGGGAGGATGTATGCAGCAATCCTGTGGGATCCCTTCAAAGAGGGACGACTGTCTCTCTGGAGAAAGTGGTTCTTAAACTCTTTTCACCAAGTACCACCTCAGAAAAAACTTGGCTCTTTAAGGCCATGTCTACACTAAGCCGGATAACCCTTTAAACCAGGGGTCTCAAACTCAATTTACCTGGGGGCCACTGGATGCAGAGTCTGGGTGAGGCTGGGCCGCAAAAAAAGATTTCTTAAATGTTTTGCACACTCCTCAACATTTCTAGTTGTATAATGCAACTCAGTATTCTTCTTCCTCCAAACACGACGAGTTGAGTTTATACCAAAATGGATACATGGATGATACAGCAGAGGATTGGGAGAATGTCATGTGGTCAGATGAAACCAAAATAGAACTTTTTGGTATAAACTCAACTCGTCGTGTTTGGAGGAAGACGAATACTGAGTTGCATTCCAAGAACACCATACCTACTGTGAAGCATGGGGGTGGAAACATCATGCTTTGGGGCTGATTTTCTGCTAAGGGGACAGGACGATTGATCCGTGTTAAGGAAAGAATGAATGGGGCCATGTATCGTGAGATTTTGAGCCAAAAGCTCCTTCCATCAGTGAGAGCTTTGAAGGGTTGACCAAATACTTATTTTCCACCATAATTTACAAATAAATTCTTTAAAATTCTTACAATGTGAATTCCTGTATTTTTTTTTCACATTCTGTCTCTCACAGTTGAAGTGTACCTATGATGAAAATTACAGACCTCTGTCATCATTTTAAGTGGGAGAACTTGCACAATCGGTGGCTGACTAAATACTTTTTTGCCCCACTGTATATATACATATATATATATATATATATATGTATATATATATATATATATATATATATATATATATATATATATATATATATATGATAAATGGGTTGTACTTGTATAGCGCTTTTCTACCTTCAAGGTACTCAAAGCGCTTTGACACTACTTCCACATTTACCCATTCACACACACATTCACACACTGATGGAGGGAGCTGCCATGCAAGGCGCCAACCAGCACCCATCAGGAGCAAGGGTGAATTGTCTTGCTCAGGACACAACGGACGTGACGAGGTTGGTACTAGGGGGGATTTGAACCAGGGACCCTCCGGTTGCGCACGGCAACTCTCCCACTGCGCCACGCCGTCCCGATATATATATATATATACATATATATATATATATATATATATATATATTAGAGATGCGCGGATAGGCAATTATATCATCCGCATCCGTGTCACCAAAATCGTCATCCACCCGTCGTCCACCCGAACCAACATTTTAACGGGACCGAACCCGCCCGCATACTGGGTGATACAGAGTACACTGATGGTTGTGATATAAACAATTTTAACACTCTTAGTAATATGCGCCACGCTATGAAGCCACACAATACAAGATTGACAAACACATTTCGGGAGAACATCCTCACAGTAACACAACATAAACGCAACACAACAAATACCCATAATCCTTTGTATTCATGACACTTCCCGAATATATTTTACACCCCCGCGCCCCAACCCCGCCCACCTTACCGACGCACGGGGGGGTGGCGGAGTTTGGGGTGTATAAAATAGTCAGGAAGTGTCATTAATACAAAGGATTATGGGTATTTGTTGTGTTGCGTTTATGTTGTGTTACTGTGAGGATGTTCTCCCGAAATGTGTTTGTCGTTCTTAATTGGTGTGGCTTCAAAGCATGGCGCATATTACTAAGAGTGTTAAAATTGTTTATATCACAACCATTAGTGTACTTTGTGTCACTCAGTATGCCTTGCAGTCGTGTGCGTGTCGCCACGGAAGCCTCACACAACATGATGCTGAATTGACAAGCAGATCGTGTATGATGTAGTGGGCGACAAAGCCAATGGCTTCATAGCACGCACTAATATTTAATATCTGGGTGACTACCGGTAGTCATTCAAGAGAATAATAGCGGCTCCTATATTTTTCTTCGCTTTATGACATGGGGCTTAAATGGTTCTTTGAATGGCAAAGGATACCGATCCCAGAACCATGTATATCAAGTGTCTACGGATGGTTCAACCGCCACCCGCCCGAATCTAATTAAAATCAATTTTTTCGTCATGTCAACCGCCCAACCCGCGGTTTACCCGCGGACTCCGCGGATGAGACCGCAAACCGCGCATCTCTATATGTATATACAGTACATATATATATATATATATATATATATATATATATATATATATATATATATATATATATATATATCCATCCATCCATTTCTACCGCTTATTCCCTTTCGGGGTCGCGGGAGGCGCTGGCGCCTATCTCAGCTACAATCGGGCGGAAGGCGGTGTACACCCTGGACAAGTCGCCACCTCATCGCAGGGCTATATATATATATATATATATATATATATATATATATATATATATATATATATATATATATATATATATATATATATATATATACATATATATATATATATATACAGCCCAGCCGCCCCCACCCCCCCCCACCCCCCCCCCCCACCCCGGCCAAATTGTTTTAACCCAATGCGGCCCCCGAGTCAAAAAGTTTGGGGAACCCTGATCAAAAGTATCAACATTTTAAATACCTGGTATCGATATATCAGTATCCATTCGTGCATCACGAGTGACTTTAGCAACCAACAAGTGGTTTGATCTATCTGCCACTAGTAAAAGTCACTAAATGCTGGATGCGAGTGCCTACACAAGCATCTGGGAAGGCATATTGATTCTTCAGGTCTGAAAGATCCTGAAAGACAAGGAGAACGTTGCGGAGGCTGCGATGTTCGTGTGACAAAAACGTGACCCCGACTACAGCATGGCCAGGTGTAATTAAAGCCAAAGTGCATGTTTAACGGATCAATAATGATGGACGGACAAGACGGAGACGGATAGAGCGCTCAGAAAACAGAGCACTTAGGCGGGCAATAAATATGTCAGGGGGAGCGAAAGGCAGAGAAGCCAATGTAGGAACAGCTTGGAGGGCTGTTACTTAGGATTATCTTCATTGATTGGCTCTCGATCTGCTTGGGACTTTCATGTTAATAATGCCATCAATTCTCCACTTTGAGGGCATTACGGTAGAAAAAAATTGATTTTAAAAACGTCGGGTCCTGAATGTTTTCAACGTGAGCGTTGGGCGGAGGACGCCGCACAGAGTTGAGTGCACGCTTCGAAGGATCGCGTCCCGACTTTGTTGCGGAAAACAACAGGGACCCAGTCAATATGGCTGAGGGCCAGGACAAGCTCATTGCCTTGGCTTGGCTTCAAAACATTTGCATAACACAACTTAAGCTGTCGCAGGGGGGAGAGGACGAATATGAAACAAAAACAAGAATGAAAGGATGCGGAGGCCAATCATAACATGCGTAGAATGGAGCGCAGTAAAAGTTTGTTGGCAGGCTACTTCCCGGTTCATAGAGAATAACAGGATGTAAGAACTAAAGGGTTTTGTTTTTATCAAGCAAAAAACAGATGAAGTGAATTTATATTGCACTTTTCTCTAGTGACTCAAAGCGCTTTACATAGTGAAACCCAATATCTAAGTCACTGTGGAAAGACGGAGCCGACGAGCCGACAGAAGGCTAGGACAAACGGTGGTCCTGCCCAAGATGGCGGCCAGGAGGCGGAGCAGAGAGGCGGGGCACGCATGGAGCGACACCGCGGCCATCAGAGTCAGGTGCGTAGTTCACACACCTGCTCTCAATCCCTACATCTTCTTCTGAACCAGAAAAAGGGAGAAGGAGGAACAATCGCGGCAGAAGTAAGAGAGGAAACCACCCGAGAAGGAAGACCACGAACGCGATGAGCCCCCGCGGAAGACCATCCACCGGCCACCGAAAGGTGCGCCGCGACGAGCAGGAAGAAACGGCGCGCAAGAAACTGGCAAGAAAACAAGTTTATTGAAACAATAAACCAGAGTCAAAACTGCTACGATGCGTCCTGTATCGATTGTCACTCCAACCCACACGATGACAGCTGGAGACTTGTCACAGTCACAAACCAATGTGGGTAGCACTGGGAGCTGGTGGGTAAAGTGTCTTGCCCAAGGACACAACGGTAGTGACTAGGATGGCAGAAGCTGGGATAGAACCTGGAACCCTCAAGTTGCTGGCACGGCCACTCTACCAAGCAAGCTATACCGCCCATAGATACACAATGAAGGCCAAAATTTGATCGGAATGGACCAGAAAAGATTGTCTTCGTAGTACTTTTGATTAAAACACCACCCATCACTAATCAACAGCTTCTACTTGTTCTACTTTGATTATAGATAATACTGCTTTGATTGTATATAACGCTGTCTAGTTCGGCATTAAACGCTGCTAGTACCAAAGAGGAGATAGTTTTTAGAATGAAACCGTTCCATTCCATATTCCTCAGAGCAGGACATGAGATCAACTCCCCTGACAGAAAAGCTATCTGAGCTGATTGCGCACTTGTGTCCTCATTGTCCAATTGAAGGGCAGTGAACAATGGCAGTTTTTCAACGTCTGAGTCGAGAGGCAATTTGTCAATCAGCGCTTCTCACGGCTGATTGTGGTCTGCTCGGATGAAGACGCCAGGACTCGCCGGTCCAAGTCCAGAGGGACAGAAAATCCCAAATAATGTCTTCAGTGCGGGGTTTTGTTCAGAAAGTTTTAACATTTCATGTGTACTTTTTTTCTTATAGTGTACAAACCCCGTTTCCATATGAGTTGGGAAATTGTGTTAGATGTAAACAGAAACGGAATACAATGATTTGCAAATCATTTTCAACCCATATTCAGTTGAATATGCTACAAAGACAACATTTTTGATGTTCAAACTGGTAAACATTTTTTTGTTGTTGCAAATAATCGTTAACTTTAGAATTGGATGCCAGCAACACGTGACAAAGAAGTTGGAAATGGTGGCAATAAATACTGATAAAGTTGAGGAATGCTCATCAAACACTTATTTGGAACAACCCTCAGGTGTGCAGGCTAATTGGGAACAGGTGGGTGCCATGATTGGGTATAGAAACCGCTTCCCAAAAAATGCTCAGTCTTTCACAAGAAAGGATGGGGCGAGGTACACACCTTTGTCCACAACTGCATGAGCAAATAGTCAAAACAGTTTAAGAACAACATTTCTCAAAGTGCAATTGCAAGAAATTTAGGGATTTCAACATCTACGGTCCATAATATCATCAAAAAGTTCAGAGAATCTTGAAAAATCACTCCAAGTAAGCGGCATGGCCGGAAACTAACATTGAATGACCGTGACCTTCGATCCCTCAGACGGCACTGTATCAAAAACCGACATAAATCTCTAAAAGAATATCACCACATGGGCTCAGGAACACTTCAGAAAACCACTGTCGCTAAATACAATTCGTCGCTACCTATGTAAGTGCAAGTTAAAGCTCTACTATGCAAAGCGAAAGCCATTTATCAACAACACAGAGAAACGCCGCCGGCTTCTCTGGGCCCGAGATCATCTAAGATGGACTGATGCAAAGTGGAAAAGTGTTCTGTGGTCTGACGAGTCCACATTTCAAATTGTTTTTGGAAATATTCGACATGGTGTCATCCGGACCAAAGGGGAAGCGAACCATCCAGACTGTTATAGACGCAAAGTTCAAAAGCCAGCATCAGTGATGGTATGGGGAGTTTGTATAAGTCAATGCAGGCGTGTAGCGGGGGCAACAGCCTATGCAGAGAAACCCCTGACTTGCCTCTTCTCAGTTACTTTGTCCAGCCCTGCCTGGGGGACACTAAGTTGAATGACAAAGTCCTTTCAACGCGTCCGTAGGGGCGGTTTAGCCCGGTTGGTGGAATGACCGTGCCAGCAACTTGAGGGTTCCAGGTTCGATCCCCGCTTCCGCCATTCGAGTCACTGCCGTTGTGTCCTTGGGAAAGACACTTTATCCACCTGCTCCCAGTGCCACCCACACTGGTTTAAAAATGTAACTTAGATATTGGGTTTCACTATGTAAATGTGCTTTGAGTCACTAGAGAAAAGCGCTATATAAATATAATTCACTTCACACACTTCACTTCTGGGTCTTCCTCTAGGCCTCCTGACAGTCAGACATGCCCTGAACACATCCACAGGTCAGTGTTGCCAACTCGGCGACTTCGTCGCTAAATGTGGCGACTTTCCAGTCCTCTTGGCTACTTTTTTTTGGTCAACAGCTACTAGAGATTTGTCCCTAGCGACTTATTTCGGTGTTTATTGGAGACGTTTCAGTTTCTTGTAGTTTGAGGTGAAAGCTTCATCAACGAGCAGTGACCGTACTTGCCAACCCTCCCGATTTTCCGGGGAGACTCCTGAATTACAGTGCCCCTCCCAAAAATCTACCGGAGCAACCATTCTGCCGAATTTTTCCCGTTTTCCACTCGGACAACAATATTGGGGGTGTGCCTTAAAGGCACTGTCTTTAGCGTCCTCTACAACCTGTCGTCACGTCCGCTTTTCCTCCAAACAGCGTGACTGCCCAATCACATAATAAACACGGCATTTACACACACATAAGTGAATGCAAGGCATACTTGGTCAACAGCCATACAGGTCACACTGAGGGTGGCCGTATAAACAACTTTAACACTTTTACAAACGTGCGCCACACTGTGAACCCACACCAAACAAGAATAACAAACACATTTCGGGAGAACATCCACACCGTAACACAACATAAACACAACAGAACAAATACTCAGAAAACCCCTTGTAGCACTAACTCTTCCGGGACGCTACAATATACACCCCCCGCTACCACCAAACCTTGCCCACCTCAACCCCCCCCTACATCTCCCGAATTCTGAGGGCTCAAGGTTGGCAAGTAGGACGTACCGCAACCTCTGTCACCTGAAACCGTCACCCCTTTACAGCCTCATGCTGTCCAAGCGTCCTCTTTTCCTCCATATAAACAGAATGCCGGCCCAGTCACTTAATAATGTAGCGTTGGACGGGTTTAACAACGGTCTTTACTCGAGGATGTCAACAAATGCTGACACGTTGTATGATCTTTTAACTTGTTTAATGATAACGTTCATTTCAAGCACACACACACAAGTGAATACAAGACATACTTGGTCAACAGCCATACATGTCCAACTGACGGTGGCCGTATAAAAAACTTTAACACTGTTAGCGATAAAAGACCGCAGCGGGCCCGTCCTCTGACCCCCGTCCTGACTGGACCGCCGCGCTTTACCTGACATGTGAAGACCAATCCCTTTTCAAGACAATCCAAATATCTATTTCCAATTCCATTTTTTTTGTTTAAACATTTATTTTTAAAGTTAAAGTTAAAGTACCAATGAAGTGAGTGGCACTTGGAGATAGTTTAATTGGCCAGACTAAATTGGCCCTAGTGTTGTGAATGTGTTGGCCCTGCGATGAGATGGCGACTTGTCCAGGGTGTACACTGCCTTTTGCCCGATTGTAGCAGAGATAGGCTCCAGCGACCCCCTGTTACCCCGAATGGGACAAGCAGTAGAAAATGGACAAATGGGCACTTGGGTATAGGTTGATTGGCAAGACTAAACTGGCCCTAGTGTTGTGAATGTTGTGTATCTGTATTGACCCTCTGATGAGGTGGCGAGTTGTCCAGGGTGTACACTGTTAGAATAATTGTTTCTAAATTATCCCCAAAAACTTTGTATTACATTGTGTTCCTGACAAGAAGACAAAAGGCTGAAATCTACCAAGAAGAATCCTCGTAAAACTCCACTGGGACTTCAAAGCGGACAGATGGCAAGATCTGCCCAACTTCCACAGGAACTCTTTTTGAAGTATTTTACAAACTATTTTTTAACTATTTTATGGAACTCTCTTTGAACTATTTTATGGGACTCTCTCTTAACTATTTTATGGGACTCTCTTTGAACTATTTTATGGGACTCTTTTTTAACTATTTGACGAACTCTCTCCGAACTGTTCGGTAACCGAGGGCAATGCTGTTTACGACCCACTTCCCTCTGGAAGCAGCTGTGGGAAGGACGGGGGAGAAAGTCAAATAAAGAAGGAGGAGTACAATCTTGGGGCAGAGCGTGGTGCAGGATTGTACAGAGAGTACAGTGGCCATGTCTCTCCTCAGATCTGAGTCCATATTTAATTCTGTCTCTGTTTGATTCTTTGCCTTTTGTCTTATTTAATAGATGTCATCAGTGTTCGAACCTGACGTACCCCGCCTTCTGCCCGATTGTAACTGAGATAGGCTCCAGAACCCCCCGCGACCCTGAAGGGAATAAGCGGTAGAAAATGGATATGCGCCACACTGTCAACCCACACCTAACAAGAATGACAAACACATTTCGGGAGAACATCCGCACCGTAACACTACATAAACACAACAGAACAAATACCCAGAATCCCTTGCAGCACTAACTCTTCCGCGATGCTACAATAACATCTACGGCTTTTGGAGCTCAGTCCACAACTGCGCACACTACAAGAAGGAGACGAAGCAGAAGAACGAAGACATGGCGACGACGAGAAAGAAGAAGAAATACGCTCGCAGGTTCCAAAATGATTGGAAAAAAAGAATTTAATTTAATCTAGGACAGCTCGAAGGGGAAGGGGTATGCTGCCTGCACCTCAACCCTGTCTCTGCGACAAAAGTTGAACATCTCGCTAGCGAGCTCATCATGTCAGTGCAAAGAGGAGACCGCATGTGCAACGTTAAATTGAAAGTTACCACTGATAGTTACACACACACCAGGTGTGGTGAAATGACCCTCTGCATTTGACCCATCCCCTTGTTCCAGGTGAGGTGACGGGAGCAGTGCTCGTGAATCATTTTGGTGATTTAACCCCCAAGTCCAACCCTTGATGCTGAGTGCCAAGCAGGGAAGTAATGGGTCCCATTTTTATAGTCTTTGGTATGACTCGGCCCGGGGTTTGAACTCTCGACCTACCGATCTCAGGGCGCACACTCTAACCACAAGGCCACTGAGAAGCTGCTACATGGTTTAAAGAGCCGCATGGTGGCCCTTTTTTCATGTCAGGTTGATATAAAATCACTGCAGTGTCCCTATTCCATCGTTCATATTAATGAGCCAGTCATTAGATATGGTTTGTTAGTGAATACCACAACCCACCATTCTTTTGATCAAATTTGACACTCTAACATATATCAGATATATATTTAATTTACCAAGAATTCATTAACTGGGACTCCAGGCAACGATGGGTCCACAGAAGAATTGCCTGGTTAATACCACTTAGAGCAGGGGTGTCAAACTGAAATACAGAGTGTTCCAAAATGTGAAACTTAACAAAGCCTATTAAAAGCTTGAACAAATTAACCTTTTAATAAGCACCCGAACAAGTTTTGCATTGAATATTGAACAAGCAAGGCTTATATAACTTTATAGAGACATGCAAAATTGAGTCTCAAATAATAATAATAATAATTACAAAAATATCAACAGCATACCAAATAAAATGTAAAAAAAAAAATTGAATGCCTCTTTTCTATTTGCAGCCTTCTGAAGGAAATATCAAAATAAACTTTTTTCCACAGGCTAATAATACATTTGAAAATCAAAAATAACAATAATGAATGAATCAAACATTCAAGCCTTGAAGTAGCAAGAGAATGTGCATGAATAAAACGTCTATTATTGCTCAATTTGCTACACTGATTTGCTATTGTAATTTTCCTGAAGGAACTCTCCTGACGGAATAAATAAAGTACTATCTAATCTCATCTAATCTAATTTAACACTGAATATGGAACAAGCAACGCTTATATAACTTGATAGTGCAAAATCAACTTTCAAAAAACAATCAAAAAAACGTCAATGGTATATTAAATAAAATGTACATAAAAAATGGGATGCCTCTTTTCTATTTGCAGCCTTCTGTAATATTAACTTTTTCCACAGGCTAATAATTTTTTTAATAAAATAAGAATGAATAAATCAAACGTTCAGGCCTTTTTATTGCTCAATTTGCGACACACTGATCTAATCAGATATGCCCAAGTCATGGCATCTTTTCTTGGATGCTAGTTCATTAATGTCGGGGCTGAGTTAGTGCTGCAAGGGGTTCTGGGTATTTGTTCTGTTGTGTTTATGTTGTGTTACGGTGCAGATGTTCTCCCAAAATGGGTTTGCCATTCTTGTTTGGTGTGGGTTCACAGTGTGGCGCATATTTGTAACAGTGTTAAAGTTGTTTATGCGACCACCCTCAGTGTGACCTGTATGTCTGTTGATCAAGTATGCCTTGCATTCACTTACGTGTGTGTAAAAGCCACATATATCCACCCGTACAACAATATTGGGGGTGTGCCTTAATGGAACTGTCTTGCCTTAATGGAACTGTCTTAAGCGTCCCTTACAACCTGTCGTCACGTCTGCCTTTCCTCCTTACTAACAGCTTGCCGGCCCAGTCACATAATATATGTGGCTTTTACACACACGTAAGTGAATGCAAGGCATACTTGATCAACAGACATACAGGTCACACTGAGGGTGGCCGCATAAACAACTTTAACACTGTTACAAATATGCGCCACACTGTGAACCCACACCAAACAAGAATGGCAAACACATTTTGGGAGAACATCTGCAGCGTAACACAACAGAACAAATACCCAGAACCCCTTGCAGCACTAACTCAGCCCCGACATTAATGAACTAGCATCCAAGAAAAGATGCCATGGCTTGGGCATATCTGATTAGATCAGTGTGTACCCAAATTGAGCAATAAAAAGGCCTGAATGGTTGATTTATTTATTGTTAATTTATTCAAAAAATTATTAGCCTGTGGAAAAAGTTTATATTGATATTTAACTCAGAAGGTTGCAAATAGAAAAGAGGCATTCAATTTTTTTTATTTACATTCGATTTAATATACCATTGATGTTTTTTCGATAGTTTTTGAAAGTTGATTTTGCACTATCAAGTTATATAAGCGTTGCTTGTTCCATATTCAGTGTTAAAGCAAATCAGTGTAGCAAATTGAGCAATAATAAAGGTTTTATTCATGCACATTCTCTTGCTACTTCAAGGCTTGAATGTTTGATTCATTCATTATTGTTATTTTTTATTTTCAAATGTATTATTAGCCTGTGGAAATTTTTGGGGGGGATATTTACCTCAGAAGGCTGCAAATAGAAAAGAGGCATTCAATTTCTATTTACATTTTATTTGATATGCCATTGATATTTTTGTAATTATTATTATTATTATTTGAGACTCAATTTTGCATGTGACTATAAAGTTATATAAGCCTTGCTTGTTCAATATTCAATGCAAAACTTGTTTGGGTGCCTATTAAAAGGATAATTTGTTCAACCTTGGCCCGCGGCTTTGTTCAGTTTTACATTTTGGCCCACTCTGTATTTGAATTTGACACCCCTGACTTAGAGCCTCAAGTCAAGTAGACACAGTGCTTTAAATGCCATTAAGAATAAAGACTAGTTATTTAATATGATTGTGAAATAAACTGTTTTGTTACGCCCAAGCTGTATATGTACAGTCGTGGTCAAAAGTTTACATACACTTGTAAAGTACATAACATCTTATTTTTTTGTGATAGAGTGATTGGAGCACATACTTGTTGGTCACAAAAAACATTCATGAAGTTTGGTTTGTTTTTTAATGTATTATGGGTCTACTTAAAATATGAGCAAATCTGCCGGGTCAAAAGTATACGTACAGCAATGTTAATATTTGGTTACTTGTCCCTTGGCAAGTTTCACTGCAATAAGGGGCTTTTGGAAGCCATCCCCAAGCTTTTACCAAGCTTCTGGTTTAATTTCTGACCACTCCTCTTGACAAAATGAGTGCAGTTTTTTTGGACAAAGATAAGACCTTCTGGAGGAATGTTCTGTGGTCAGGTAAATCAAAAATTGAGCTGTTTGGCCACAATACGCAGCAATATGTTTGGAGGAGAAAAGGTGAGGCCTTTAATCCCAGGAACACCATCCCTACCGTCAAGCAGATAGATCAGGGGTCAGGAACCTGTTTGGCTGAGAGAGCCAAGAATCCAAATATTTTAAGGTGTATTTCCGTAAGAGCCATATATTTTTTTCAACACTGAACACAACTAAACGCGTGCATTTTAAAGTAAGACCATCATTTCTAGAGTAAAATAGGTCTCTTATTCTTTGTAATAACATTGTTATTCTGAAGGTAACCAATAATAGATAAATTACTTCTTACCATTAACGCAACTTCTTGAACATTTTGATTGATTGATTGAAACTTTTATTAGTAGATTGCACAGTACAGTACATATTCATACAATTGACCACTAAATGGTAACACCCGAATAAGTTTTTCAACTTGTTTAAGTCAGGGTCGACGATAATCAATTCATGGTAAACAGGTGCGGTAGAAGACGGATGAATGGATTAAAATGCACGAGTATGTTTTATATTTTGAACGTTATTTTTAACACTGTGATCACAAGTGGAATTATTAATTTCTTATGGTGTTAAGCAATGTCAGCTCAGATTTATCCGAGAGCCAGATGCAGTCATCAAAAGAGCCACATCTGGCTTGCGAGCCATAGGTTCCCTACCCCTGCAATAGATAGATATAAAGTATTTTATTTATTCCTTCAGGAGAGTTCCTTCAGGAAAATTAAAAAGTTCCTTCAGGAAAATTAAAAGCATGGTGGTGGTAGTATTATGCTCTGGGCCTGTTTTGCTGCCAATGGAACTGGTGCTTTACTGAGAGTAAATGGGACAATGAAAAAGGAGGATTACCTCCAAATTCTTCAGGACAACATAAAATCATCAGCCCAGAGGTTGGGTCTTAGGCACAGTTGGGTGTTCCAACAGGACAATGACCCCAAACAGATGTCAAAAGTGGTAAAGGAATGGCTAAATCAGGCTAGAATGAAGGTTTTAGAATGACCTTCCCAAAGTCCTGACTTAAAGGGGAACATTATCACCAGACCTATGTAAGAGTCAATATATACCTTGATGTTGCAGAAAAAAGACCATATGTTTTTTAAACCGATTTCCGAACTCTAAAAGGGTGAATTTGGCGATTTAAACGCCTTTCAATTGTTCGCTGTCGGAGCAATGACCTTTCACCCGTGACGTTACAATGGGAAGCCATCCACCATTTTCTCAAACACATTACACACACACAAGTCAAATCAGATCTGTTATTTTCCGTTTTTTAGACTGTTTTCCGTACCTTGGATACATCATGCCTCGTCGGTGTGTTGTCGGAGGGTGTAACAACACGATCAGGGACGGATTCAAGTTGTCTTACGTGGAGTGTGTATCGATTAGCACGGCATGCTAATTGATGCTAACATGGCAGAAATGGCAAGAATGTGTGGATACCCTGCGATACTCAAAGCAGATGCATTTCCAACGATAAAGTCAACGAAATCACAAAGGTGAGTTTTGTTGATGTTATTGACTTATGTGCTAATCAGACATATCTGGTCACAGCATGACTGCCAGCTAATTGATGCTAACATGCTATTTAGGCTAGCTGTATGTACATTTGTAGCTATATTTGCATCCAGCCTTTCCCTCCACCCACCTTTAATGCCAAACAAACACTTACCAATCGACAGATTTAAGTTGCTCCAGTGGTCAAAAGATGCAATCGTTGGTTGGAAGGTGATCGCCGAATAGCTTCAAAGCCGAATAGCTTCAATAGCTATTCGCTCAATAGCTTCAGTTTCTTCTTCAATTTCGTTTTCGCTATCCGCCTCCATACTCCAACCATCCGTTTCAATACATGCGTAATGTGTTGGATCGCTTAAACCGCTGAAATCCGAGTCTGAATCCGAGGTAATGTCGCTATATCTTGCTGCTCTATCCGCCATATTTGTTTGTATTGGCGTCACTATGTGACGTCACAGGAAAATGGACGGGTGGATTTACAGATAGCGAAAATCAGGCACTTTAAAGCCTTTTTTCGGGATATTCCATGATAGGTAAAATTTTGAAAAAAACTTAGAAAAATAAAATAAGCCACTGGGAACTGATTTTTATGGGTTTTAACTCTTCTAAAATTGTGATAATGTTTCCCTTTAAACCCGTGGACAATGATGAAGAAACAAGTCCATGTCAAAAAACCAACACATTTAGTTGAACTGCACCAATTTTGTCAAGCGGAGTGGTTAAAAATTCAACCAGAAGCTTGTGGATGGCTACCAAAGGCACCTTATTGCTGTGAAACTTGCCAAGGGACAAGTAACCAAATATTAACATTGCTGTATGTATACTTTTGACCCAGAGGATTTGGTCACATTTTCAGTAGACCCATAATAAATTCATAAAAGAACCAAACTTCATGAATGTTTTTTGTGACCAACAAGCATGTGCTCTAATCACTTTATCACACAAAAATAAGAGTTGTAGAAATCATTGGAAACTCAGGACATCCATGACATTATGTTCTATACTAGTGTATGTAAACTTTTGACCACAACTGTATAAATGTGTTACATATTTCATAACAATACCAGATAATTGCACATATTTTCGGTCTGATCACTCATATGATATCCACACTAACATGCATCTTAAATTAGCTGTTGACTTTTCCTTGTCAGACCTGGCACATCCACTAGGAACTTGCAAGTGGAGCAGGGGGAAAAAAACTAAATAATAGCGAAATGGTGGAGGAAAATAACTGAAATAAAAAGGCTGCAGTGAGCGAGAGAAAATGAGAATATGCTGGCTTCTTTGTTATCAATTAATTCTTCATGACTATTTGGTATGCACAATGGCCAAAATATAACAACCCAGCTGATAATAAACATTTCTGACACATTCAAATGGCCTTGGTTGACAAAACACACAGAAAAGTAGAAATGTGTTTACGTACGTGTGTGGAGTGAACATGCTAAATGGATGCCTATGACCTGGCGTGTGTGGCTGTCTCACCCTTTTGGCATTTCCAACACGGCTGACGCCACCTTTTTCTCCCCCTGCAGGCAAAGTCAGACAAATGTTAAATGGTTGAATGTTGCGTGCCAAGGTCTACTGCAACACATAACAATGCACGGCCGACTGATGCAGGAAAACATTGTCAAGACATGGACACGTGCATTTCATGGCACCAAGCAACGGGCTTCAAAAGAACCCAATTCAGGCCAATCAGGAGATGGGAGAAATTAGGTAATTCGCAGAAGACGCAATAAGAATCTTACCTTTGGACTAATAAATAAGGATTTATTCCCGAAAAGACACAATTGCGCATGATTGTAGGTCCATTTTTTTATTTTTAGGAGGAGTAGACGGCACATACCACAAGGGGGCATAGTAGCTCTATGTTTTATTATATATATAATGACAATGTGTATATATCCATCCATTCATTTTATACCGCTTGTCCCATTCGGGGTCGCGGGGGTCGCTGAAGCCTATCTCAGCTGCAATCGGGTGGAAGGCGGCGCACACCCTGGACAATTCGCCACATAATCGCAGGGCCAACACGGATAGACAGACAACATTCACACACTAGGGCCAATTTAGTGTTGCCAATCAACCTATCCCCAGGTGCATGTCTTTGGCAGTGGAAAGAAGCTTGAGTACCAGAAGGGAACCCACGCAGTCACGGGGAGAACATGCAAACTGGAACCCAGGACAACTCAGGAACTTTGTATTGTGAGGCACATGCACTAACCCCTGTACCACTGCGCTGCCGGAAAAAAACAAATATATATATATATATAAATATATATATATATATATATAAAAAACAATAATATAGTAAAATATATACATAATAAACAATAATATGATAAACTCAAGAATGGAGTACGACTAAATTCAAGAGTGTATGGTGTGAGACTATGTGTGGAAATTACTTGCTGAGTGTTACCGTGAGTGTTGAGCGAGAGGCGGAAGTCCTGGAGGGGAAAGTCATGCTCGAATGTCAGTGAGACAGGCAGTTTGCTGGGGCGGTATAGCGAGGCGTCAACAGGTCCGTGTCCAAGCAGGGGTCGAGGATCGAAGGAGGCAGTCCGGAATCTAAAAGGAAGTCGAGGCACAAAGCTTGATCACGGGAGACAGGGAAAGCACTGCGGGAAACACAAAAGATATAAGACGTGGGAACTGGGAAGGCACAGAAAGAGAGCAAGTACGAGGGAGGGCAGTGATAGCTTACTGTGTACAGGGAACTACGTTCCGGCACTGGATCTTCGGGTACGCTGGTCTTTAAGCCGTCTGCCCTCATCAAAAAACAAATGCGCTGATTGCAGATTGCTTGCAGCCGAGTAGGGGTGTGGCTGTGATGTGAGAAGAGCGAGCAGAGGCGTGTCCAGGCGCGCCTCCAGCAGAAGGCATGCAGGATTGCGCATGCGCTGTGACACCATTATAAAAAATAATCTCTGGAAAAGGCTTGCTATTAACTACCCGAACCAGCAACTTCTGAAGTTATTTTTAATTAGTGTTTTGCACAAAAGGGCAGTTTTTTTTTCAGATATCTGTAACTGTCAAAATAAATAGACCAACTGTTGTTAACAGCTCATTTAATATGTATGTTTATATAATTGCAACTAATAAGACTGCAGATGTTGTATGGTTTGGGCAAAAATTACAGTAACACTTTAGTATGGGGAACATATTCACCATTAATTAGTTGCCTAATAAAGTAACAAAGACTTAATTTAGAGTTATTTGGACACTAGGAGAACATATAAGGGTTAGGTTTAGGGTTACTAATAAGCAATAACTCTGAGGTTATTGAGGGAAGACTTTTGGTTAATGGCTTACTGGTTGTATAATAAGGCCATGCAGAATAAGGCATTAATAAGTACTTAATAATGACTAATTAACCCTTGTGTAATGTTCATATTGTTGTTACTCAGCCAGCGTGTGTGGGTCTGATGGACCCATTGCATTTTGTGGCTTGTAATGCCTCACCATCAAACACTTTTATGTTAAAATACCGAACAGATGTTTACCTTATCCCAATAAACATGTTTTCAGAACATAAACGTGTTTGACGGTGAGGCAGTAAAAGCCAAAAAAAATTCAACGGGTCCATCAGACCCACAAGCGCTGGCTGAGTAACAACAATATGAACGTTGCACGGCAAATTTCTCTGCCAGTTTCTGCATCCCACAGGGATTCTTCTTTTGTGTTTCGGCACCTGCGGTTCCCACACAACGTTGCAACATTTGTTTGTCAACACTGTCTGCTCTCATTTTCTCGCACATTTGACCCTCTGATGCTCTGTGTACCTACACTGTGTCCTCCGCCTGCCTAGACCTGCTGTGCGTGTGTGTGTGTGTGTGTGTGTGTGTGTGTATGTGTGTGTGTGTGTGTGTGTGTGTGTGTGTGTGTGTGTGTGTGTGGTACACAGAACATCCATTTCCACACTTCTATTAGCCCCAGGTCCAGTGGACCTGGACATCTTATATGTAATAGAAATGTGTAGGGGGGGTGTATGGTGTGTAGTCACTGAATATGTATTCTGATATATGTTTTTCACAGAAAATGAGCCAAAGTCAGTGAGTCTCAGTTTGAAAAATGTATTAATTGTATCATTTTTCTTTTAATAAAAAATGAAAACAGGTCCCACAGACCCGAACACTACACAAGGGTTAAGAGCTAATATGCTATTAATTTGCATGTTAATAAGCAATTATATAATGGTGATTGTGTTCCCCATACTAAAGTGTTACCAAAATTGCACTTCCCATGATCTTGCGAAACTTGTTGACGTAACACTTTGAATATAAAGAACTTGTCAAGCGACATTCTGTCTCCTTGAGGTGTCATCAAGTGTACAATGACTACACCAACCACAAATGTCCACTGCAGGACACACCCGTGGTTCTAAATGGGCTGCGGTGGTTCAAAGAAAACATTTAGCAGTAAAAAAAAAATAAAAAATAAAAAGTTTCAATTAAGTCCTACAGACAAATACAAATTGTGGAAAAATATGTTAAAACACAGGTTACAAGATAACAGCGTTGAAGAAAAAAAAAACATTTGTTCTCGCAGGTCCAAGGGGCCAGACATGAAAAACGACCACCTTGTCTGAGGCAATAAGGACAGGGGCAGAGATTTGGCGGCCACTTAAAGATGCAACAATGCACATTTATAATAATTACTGGAGACATGGCACTACAAGCAAATTACACTCAGAGCGTCTTTGCTGGTGCGTTACTGAACTCTGGTGGTTTGTAGCGCCACTGCAAGCTCATGTAGAATGTAGATGCCAGGAGAAAGAAATTGGAAGAGGAAAAGAGTGCAGGAATGATTCCGCGTGGATAGGCAGAGGTGGGTTATGTCGTGGTAAACACACACAGAACGGTTATGGCAATATGTCAAAAGACAACATGCTCAATAGGAAAAATCTTATGAAATATTGGTGCAGATCTGAATAAAGATGCATGTTTACTTTACCTGTTGTCAAAATGTGGACTGTGGCGGGGTTTGTTTTCCCCGAATGCAAAAAAAGGTGACGGGGATATGGCGTGAAGGTAAATACATATTTTAATTTATCTGTAAAAAAAAAAAAAGTGCAAATTAAAGGCGCACAAGGCGGAGAACAAAGTTGGCTAAATAAAAAAAACTACCATAAAGGCAAAAAAACTTAAGACATGAAAAACTCGCTAATTGTGACTTCAATAAACAAAACTTACGAGCAGGGCATGAAGCATGAATTATGGCAATTGTTCTCAAATGGGGGTACGCGTACCCCTGGGGGTACTTGAAGGTATGCCAATGAGTATGTGAGATTTTGAAAAAAATATTCTAAAAATAGCAGCAATTCAAAAATCCTTTATAAATATATTTTTGGAATAATACTTCAACAAAATATGAATGTAAGTTCATAAACTGTGAAAGAAATGCAACAATGCAATATTCAGTGTTGACAGCTAAATTTTTTGTGGACATTTTCCATAAATATTGATGTGAAAGATTTATTTTTTTGTGAAGAAATGTTTAGAATTAAGTTCATGAATCCAGATGGATCTCTATTACAATCCCCAAAGAGGGCACTTTAAGTTGATGATTACTTTTTTGTGTAGAAATCTTTTTTTTTTATAATTGAATCACTTCATTTTTCAACAAGTTTTTTAGTTATTTTTTATACCTTTTTTTCCAAACAGTTCAAGAAAGACCACTACAATGTAATAAATCAGAAACTGATGACATAGTGCTGTATTTTACTTCTTTACCTCTTCTTTTCAACCAAAAATGCTTTCCTCTGATTAGGGGGTACTTGAATTAAAAAAATGTTCACGGGGGTACATCGCTGTAAAAAGGTTGAGAACCACTGAACTATGGAATGAAGAGAATGAACAGAGCATGGAACAACAACATTGGCGCCAGACCGACTGCCTGGCAACTACAGGCTTAAATCATAGTGACATGCTTAACACAGGTGCGTGAGTCCTAAACAAATCAGGTGCATTAGTCCAAATGAGTACAGGTGAAATAATCGGTCATCATGGTGACAAAACGATGGAGCGTAAACAGGA
Source organism: Nerophis ophidion (assembly GCF_033978795.1). Lineage (NCBI taxonomy): Eukaryota > Metazoa > Chordata > Actinopteri > Syngnathiformes > Syngnathidae > Nerophis > Nerophis ophidion. The sequence goes on along the minus strand of NC_084625.1, from coordinate 19,101,262 downwards.
ACGAGAAAGAGTTTTAAAACCAACAGAACATAACTAAACAAAACAGGACCACAGAACAGGACACCTATCGTAGCTGTGATCAGAAGATCAGACATGTCCAGCTTGAGGAGGCGAAGCCAGTGTTTATTGTAACGTGCCATCCATCCATCCATGCATTTTCTACCGCTTGTCCCTTTCGGGCTCACGGAGAGTGCTGGAGCCTATCCCAGCTGCGGTAGATGTGGTACACCCTGGACCACTGTTTTTCAAAAAAATGTCAGCAAGGCACATTTTTTTTCATTAAAAATTCCGGAGGCACACCACCAGCAGAAAACAAAAAAATTAAACCCCATCAGGTCCTCCTGCCTTATTTTGAGTTTGTTTGTGTTTTCCTGTGTGTAGTGCTTTAAAGTTAAAGGTGAAGTACCAATGATATTGTCACACACATACTAGATGTGGCGAAATTATTCTCTGCATTTGACCCATCACCCTTAATCACCCCCTGGGAGGTGAGGGGAGCAGTGGGCAGCAGCGGTGCCGCGCCCGGGAATCATTTATGGTGATTTAACCCCCAATTCCAACCCTTAATGCTTAGTGCCAAGCAGGGAGGTAACAGGTCCCATTTTTATAGTCTTTGGTATGACTCGGCTGGGGTTTGAACTCACAACCTACTGATAGTTTTTGTCTAGTTATTTTGGTGGCCCTCCCTGTTTTGTTGTTGTTTTCCTGTAGCAATTTCATGTCTTCCTCTGAGCGCAATTCCCCGCACCTGCTTTGTGTTAGCAAGCAAGACTATTTAAGTTGTTGCTGTACTTCTTTGTGCGGACATTGTTGATTGTCATGTTCTGAATGGATGTACTTTCTGGACGCCGTAAGTTTTTGCTGTCGTCCAGCATTTTGTTTCTGTTTACTTTGTAGCCAGATCAGTTTTACTTTTGTTTTGCATAACCATTGCCTTTTCCTTTCCCTTTTGTTAATTTTTGGTTTTGTGGTCTGCATATTGGGATCACAATAAACCTTACTCGTGTCACCAGACACATTCGGACTTTTGCCTGCTGCCACCAACTGACATGGAGTATTACGTTGTTACCCTGCCGAGTTCTACACAGCACAGAAACTAAGCAACGGCACAATATTTGCATGTTATAATTATTGATTTGCAAAAAATACTTTTATGGCCAATTAGGTGAAGTTGCACAATTTCCCACAACACACCAGACAATATCTCACGGCACGGCACAGTGGTTGAAAAACACTACCCTGGACAAGTTGCCACCTCTTCGCAGGGACAACACAGAAAACATTCACACTCACACACCAGGGCCAATCAACCTATCCCCAGGTGCATGTCTTTGGAGGTGGGAGGAAGCCGGACCACCCGGAGGGAACCCACGCAGTCACGGGGGATCGAACCCAGGAACTTCATATTGTCAGGCACATGCACTAACCCGTGTTTCACGGTGCATTGTAATGTTGCTGCAGTTTAGTCATGAATAAACATACACCAAGAAAACTGGTGCTCCTAAAGGAGGTCATTTTATTCGCGTAGAGTACAGAAAACAATGACATATCATCCAATGTTACTAAAAACAGGGTGCAAAGATCCTCTCATTTCATGCTCACCACCGCATCGTCCCTCTCCACGGGGAATATTACAATTTCCTTAAGGATCCGCTTGGCGATAACGTCGTTGTTTGCGGACAACATCCTCCGTGACATCAAATCGAATGGCCCCCCTAAATTTTCCACACAAAGATTTTTTATTAGGATGGGTTTCATGTGCAAAGTTTTCAAAAGAATACACCCCGCTTTCATCTATTGGCGAGGAACCTCAACGCTCTCCCGCGTTGCAGCGTGGCCCTTTGATCACATTTGAAAGCGTACGTACCGTCGACATCCAGCAGCACTCCTCCCGCTTCTGTCACTATAACCGCCCCCGCCGCGATGTCCCAGCAGTGGATCCCGATCTCAGAGAAGGCCTCCGCCGCCCCGGACGCCACCAGGCACATGTTGGTGGCGGCAGTCCCCGACCCACGGAGCCTGCGTGAATAAGGGCAAATGGTACAAACTAGCCGCAGAAAAAAAGCGAGGGATAATAAGAACAGAGCGGGTAAAAGAAAGAGCTTTGATGTTTTGCAACTTAATGCCAAAAAAACGGAAATGCTGATTATCGGTGCTGCTAGACACCGACCTCTATTCAATAATACAACTTTAACATTTGACAACCAAATAATAAAACAAGGTGACTCTGTAAAAAATCTGGGTATTATCTTCGACCCAACTCTCTCCTTTGAGTCACACATTAAAAGCGTTACTAAAACGGCCTTCTTTCATCTCCGTAATATCGCTAAAATTCGCTCCATTTTGTCCACTAAAGACGCCGAGATCATTATCCATGCGTTTGTTACGTCTCGTCTCGATTACTGTAACGTATTATTTTCGGGTCTCCCCATGTCTAGCATTAAAAGATTACAGTTGGTACAAAATGCGGCTGCTAGACTTTTGACAAGAACAAGAAAGTTTGATCATATTACGCCTGTACTGGCTCACCTGCACTGGCTTCCTGTGCACTTAAGATGTACTTAAGGTTTTACTACTTACGTATAAAATACTACACGGTCTAGCTCCAGCCTATCTTGCCGATTGTATTGTACCGTATGTCCCGGCAAGAAATCTGCGTTCAAAAGACTCCGGCTTATTAGTGATTCCTAGAGCTCAAAAAAAGTCTGCGGCTATAGAGCGTTTTCCGTTCGGCCTCCAGTACTCTGGAATGCCCTCCCGGTAACAGTTCGAGATGCTACCTCAGTAGAAGCATTTAAGTCTCATCTTAAAACTCATCTGTATACTCTAGCCTTTAAATAGACCTCCTTTTTAGACCAGTTGATCTGCCGCTTCTTTTCTTTCTCCTATGTCCCCCCCTCCCTTGTGGAGGGGGTCCGGTCCGATGACCATGGATGAAGTACTGACTGTCCAGAGTCGAGACCCAGGATGGACCGCTCGTCGGGACCCAGAGGACCGCTCGCCTGTATCGGTTGGGGACATCTCTACGCTGCTGATCGCCTTGAGATGGTTTCCTGTGGACGGGACTCTCACTGCTGTCTTGGAGCACTATGGATTGAACTTTCACAGTATCATGTTAGACCGCTCGACATCCATTGCTTTCGGTCCCCTAGAGGGGGGGGGTTGCCCACATCTGAGGTCCTCTCCAAGGTTCTCATAGTCAGCATTGTCACTGGCGTCCCACTGGATGTGAATTCTCCCTGCCCACTGGGTGTGAGTTTTCCTTGCCCTTTTGTGGGTTCTTCCGAGGATGTTGTAGTCGTAATGATTTGTGCAGTCCTTTGAGACATTTGTGATTTGGGGCTATATAAATAAACATTGATTGATAGATTGATTTTAAGGCGAGTGGGAAAAAAACAAGAATGAAATGCTACACAAGAAGTTAACATTGATTTTCAACTGAAATGAATAGCTTGTTTTTCTAAGGCAGGGGTAGGGAACCTATGGCTCTAGAGCCAGATGTGGCTCTTTTGATGACTGCATCTGGCTCTCGGATAAATCTGAGCTGACTTTGCTCAACACGATAAGTAATGAATAATCCCACTTGTAATCACAGTGTTAAAATTAATGTTCAAAATATAAAATATTCTCATGCATTTTTAATCCATCCATCCGTTTTCTATCGCACCTGTTCAAGTAAGAAGTTATTTATTTATAATTGGTTAGTGTGGGGCTTGCCCTCCTGGGGTTCTTCAGACCACCAAGCACCGACATGAGAGCCTGTTTCAGGGTTACAATATTGTTTTATTTTCAATAAGTCTCTCAGTTGCTTTCCAGCAATAGTACAGTATTTCCAGCCCCAACCCAGTCTCTCCTCCTGGCTGCTGCTTATAACAGAGCGACAGGTGATTAGATAACAAGGCCCAGGTGGGCCATCTACGCACATGTCGCTGCAGGCCCACAGGCCACGTCCCTCACAGTTAGTTCAGAATAACATTGTTATTACAAAGAATAGCAGACCTATTATACTCTAGAAATGTTGGTCTTACTTAAAAATGCACGTGTTCAGTGTAAAAAAAAATATTATATGGCTCTTATGGAAATATATTTTAAAATATTTGGCTTTTTGGCTCTCTCAGCCAAAAAGGTTCCCGACCCCTGTTCTGAGGCTCGTACACTGTTTCCATGGCCAGGTTCAAGCACCTTTTTAAGGACTTTCAAGATCACTTGTTTGTTGTATCATAATTCATGTAGGCATCATTCGTTACAAGGAATAACATTAATTATTATAGTTTACTTGTTTGTTTGTATCATAATTCATGTAGGCATCATTCCTTACAAGAATTAACATTATTGTTTACTTGTTTGTTTGTATCATAATTCATGTAGGCATCATTCCTTACAAGGAATAACATTAATTATTATTGTTTACTTGTTTGTTTGTATCATAATTCACGTAGGCATCATTCCATACAAGGAATAACTATAATTATTATTGTTTACTTGTTTTTTTGTATCAGAATTCATGTAGGCGTCATTCCTTACAATTAACATTATTGTTTACCTGTTTGTTTGTAGCATAATTCATGTAGGCAACATTCCTTACAAGAAATAACATTATTGTTACTTGTTTGGTTGTATCCTAATTTATGTAGGCATCATTCCTTACAAGAAATAACATTATTGTTTACTTGTTTGTATCAAAAATCATGTAAACATCATTCCTTACAAGAAATAACATATTGTTTACTTGTTTGTATCAAAAATCATGTAAACATCATTCCTTACAAGAAATAACATTATCATTTACATGTTTGTTTGTATCATGATTCCCGTAGACATCATTCCTTGCAATACATGACATTAATGATTATTGTTTACTTCTTTGTTTCGGTCATAATTCATGTAGACATCATTCCTTGAAATAAATAACATTAATTGTTATTGTTTACTTGTTTGTTTCTGTCATAATTCATGTAGACATCATTCCTTACGAGAAATAACATGAATTATTATTGTTTACTTGTTTGTTTGTATCATAATTCATATAGGCATCATTCCTTAGAAGAAATAACATTATTGTTTACTTGTTTTTGTATCATAATTCATGTAAACATCATTCCTTACAAAAAATACCAATAATTATTATTGTTTACTTGTTTGTATCATAATTCATGTAATCATAATTCCTTACAAGGAATAACATTATTATTGTTTACTTGTTTGTTTGTGTCATAATTCATATAGGCCTCATTCCTTACAAGAAATAACATGAATTATTTTCGTTTACTTGTTTGTTTGTATCATAATTCATGCATACATCATGTTCATAATAACGACAAGGTCCCGGCATGATGGACCGATGCACCACTGTCCTCTTGGGGGCGACACAGAGCCGTATATACAACAACTTAATGTAAGGGCTCGTGCAAAGCAACAGATGAAATGTGTAGCTTTCATTTTTAAGGAAACTTCTTTTTTTCCATTTTATAATTAACTTTTGAGTCAGACTGCTGAGAAATATGATGAACATTTCCAAGCATTTACAAGCACTTCACCCAAAATTCAAGCACGTTTCAAACCTTGAAAACACAACATTAAAATCCAAGCATTATCAAGGTTTTTAAGCACCCGTATGAACTCTGTTTTCTTTTTCCATCCATTTTCTACCGCTTATCCCTTTTAGAGTCGCAAGGGGTGCTGGAGCCAAACTCAGCTACAATTTTGTCCGCAGTTATACGGTCTTGATATTAGGGAGCAGCAAATTTTGACATTTCAAGAAAGAAGCACAAACCCGTGCACTGGGATGCGGAGAATCCTCTGCATGGTGGAGAAGATTTTGTTGACCGTGTCGACGTTTCTGTCTGTCCCGTGTTCACAAACGATGATGGATTTATGAATATCTGCAGTGACAGCATGCCACGAGGGTTAGTATAAAGTTTGCGGTGCCAGTACAAACACGGCAAAACACAATTCCACGGGTTACCTGTCACGTCCGACACCTGTATGCGCTCGTCGTCGCAGAAAGCTCCTTTCCCTTTCCTGCTTTGTACATCTTGTCTTCAAAGCAGCTATAGACCACGCCAACTCCAACTGCAAACATTTGTTGTTACTTTCTCCAACAAGGTGACTAACAGATCTGCAGACTAAATGAGTGCATACCTCTTTTTGACTGCAAAGGCGATGGACACGGCCACAAATGGAAACCTGTGAACGTGAGAAGGCGAAAAGGAATCTTTAAAGAGGAACTCCACTTTTGGGGAATTTTGCCCATTGATCACAATCATTATGAGCAAGAAGAACACACATCTTTTTTTTTAGGATTCTAAAGATGCTAAAAAAAAATGCTTGCAAGATGCGGCTAACAGGAGTCACCGTCGTAGCCTTCAAAGCCCTCTGAAACAACTTCAAAACCCTCCATCAACGTTGTATATACACGCTGCAAGTATATATTCAATGTAATGACAGATACATTCATAACAATATGTAATATGTACAATATTTACCGCACTTTGGTCATTTTAAGCCATACCGGAACCTATTTCCTTAGCGGATTTATTTCTGTTTTCATAGCAGAGCACTTCTGACTTTGCGGAACAAATGTGTGTTCCTACTTCTCCCCGTCCAAAGGCAAAACCCAGTAACTCAAGTTTGGTCAAAACTGATCTGATAATAATTTTGGAGTTCCTAGGTGATATGCTTTACGTTAGTGTATGCGATATTGTAATTTGTTCCGTAAGTAAGCTGTTACGTGCATGGCAGGACCTAGCAACTACCGCATAACCGCGTAGATACAACAGAAAAACCTAGTATCTCAAGGGACCAATCGGAGCTTCTTTGTCAGTCGCCTTATTGTCTTTAATGAGACATTTGCACGAATGGGGGCCAACGGTCAACGTGATTATGTGATATTATGGCACGAGGGGATATTTGGAAGATTGGCCCAGGACGTTGCAAGCACCTTCATTAAATGTATTGTTCTTCATTCTTCCCCTTGCATACTCTTTTGGGCAGATAACTGTGGAGGTCAAAATAAAAACTGGACGCTGTACACGGCTCTTGCCCAATGTGCAAATGCAGAATGGGGCCCACCCGAGATTGTGATAAAATATCTGGAGAAAGGGCACACACTCATTAGAGCAGATTCAATCCATGGCTCAATCGGCAAGAAAATGAAAGCTCAAGAAAACATCTATACGTTTGATGACTTTGTAGATCTTTGTAAGACAGCATCAAGATAGATTGGTTTTCCTTTGTTTTCTCAAAATCAGCTAGAAGTGAGTTACTAGGTTTTGCCTTTGGACGGGAGACTTCTGTAAACAAACGCGAGTGTGGTCTAATCATGGCAGACTTGGTAACAGACAACGGAAATTACTTTTTTATGACAAATGAGGATTCACAACCTTATCTTTTTGAAGCTGAATATACAGAGGATGAACTGCTGGTTATAGAAGCGAGTACAAATAAAGACTCAAACGTTGGAGAAAAAACGCCCTATCGATTGAGTCACTATAATATTGATCATGGTTGTTATTACAATTACAGTACATGCACTGTCCAGCTGGCATTGTACAAAAAAAATTTGAAATGTGGCCTAATACTTTACAAATACTGTAATATGATCGTTCATGTTTTTCAGCCAGTACAAATGTGTGTCCAATCGCATTGTGTTGTGCATTACAAACTCAAAAGCCAATCAGCGGCTGACGTGGAAGCTATAGCTAGCTTACGGCTAATGCCATAGCAAGGTGATGTGTTACTATAAAAAGAGTTCCGCTGTGATCGCTCTTACAATAAAAATGTCAATACATCTTTGTTATTATACAAGCCACGCAACATAATTGAAGTATTGCTGGTGGTATTGGAACGCAGTTTTAAAGTGATTCAGAGGCTAAACGGATTGCTCCCATTTGTTGTATTGCTAGCTACCGAGAACGAGCCGGTTATGACAAATTAGAATACAAAACAAACCAAAATCGTTTTTCTTATCTCTCATAAGTCCGCCCTTTGAGACATCTTTGATTTAGGGCTATACAAGTCATCTTTGATTGATTGATTGATTGATTGATTGATTGATTGATTGATTGATTGTGAATGATGAAAAAAGTGCAGTTACCCTTTAAAGTAATTTGGCTGCTTAAATTGTTGAGGTATACGATGTACTTCGGTGTCATTCTGGTCGGGAAAGTTGCAGTAAAACAATGTTGTATTTTTAATAGGGCTGTCAAAGTTAACGCAATAACGTGTTAAGTAATAACGCAATAACGTGTTAAGTATAAATTCCTTTAACGGCGCTATTTTTTTTAAAGTCCAATTAATGAACATGCGCCCTGACTCCTTCCCATTCTGTAGTGTGGGAAATGTAATGGCGTTGAGTTACTGTTGAGCCACAAGCGGGAAAACAGCGAGCAGAAATGCACAAAGAATAGATTATGCATAATCTCAGATCTAAAGCCATGGCAACTTGTTATCCCGACAAGACAAGACCATTTTTTATTTGATGGCCGTGAGACGTGATCATTGGAGCGAACGTGCGCCCGAGTGCATTGAAAACATAACAAAGATTGTACACTAAGTGCTTTAGTAAGATGGCATAAAAGCTCAGCAGAAAAGAAAGTAAGAGAAAACCCAGAGTCACTTTTTGAGGAGACTTTCACATCATCAAAACATGTTAAAACACTTATTTTCTTACATATCACACACTTTCGGCTGTACAATAAAGATCTGCGTCAAATCCAGTCTAACTACCATTACAAAATAAAAAATTGTCTCAATTTACATTCATGTTATCTAATGTAATGGATATTTCTACCGAAATAAATATTTTCTGGCAGATTGAAATAAAGTACAGTACCGTATTGTTCGGAGTATAAGTCGCACCTGCCGAAAATGCATAATAAAGAAGGAAAAAACATATATTAATCGCATTGGAGTATAAGTCGCATTTTTTGGGGAAATGTATTTGATAAAACCCAACACCATTTGAAAGGCAATTAAAATAAATAAAGAATAGTGAACAACAGGCTGAATAAGTGTACGTTATATGAGGCATAAATAACCAACTGAGAAGGTGCCTGGTATGTTAACGTAACATATTATGGTAAGAGTCATTCAAATAACTATAACATATAGAACATGCTATACGTTTACCAAACAATCTGTCACTCCTAATCGATAAGTCCTATGAAATCTTATACGTCTAGTCTCTTACGTGAATGAGCTGAATAATATTTGATATTTTACGGTAATGTGTTAATAATTTCACACATAAGTCGCTCCTGAGTATAAGTCGCACTATGAAAAAAACTGCGACTTATAGTCCGAAAAATACGGTATATCCTTTTGTAACTTGTTGTGATTGGTAGTCCACAATTACAGAATGTTTAGCAGGCTGAATATTACATCGTAAAAATGAAGAGAGAAGTTTAAAACATTTTCATGCGGTGATATGAATTCCATAAACTTGTACAAAATTAATTGTAAAGAATATTGGAAGCATTCATTCAGGTAGAAAATCACAAATCACATGACCAAACATCTTCTCCAAACCAACCATGATGGTATCTCCTCTCCTCTGAATGCAAGTGTTTCAACAGCAGGAACACAAATGCAGTATTCCTACAAAATACAACATCTGGCAAGACACCAACATACTGCAGGTAATTATTTTTATTGAAGCGTATTTATGTTCATTATGTTTTGAGCGGTTTAATAACAGCATCATTAAAATAAAAAAAAATATTTCGACGCAGACTAATTGTCCAGTCATGGTAATAAAAATTTGAACATTGAACATAATAAGGAAAAATGATATCTCTCTGTGATTGATCACAATTAATTTTGAGTTAACTATGAACAAACTGCAATAATGTGATTAAATATTTTAATCATTTGACAGCCCTAATTAGGAAGTGATGTAGAACAGTGTGTGTGTCCCAAGCAGAGGTGGGTAGAGTAGCCAGAAATTGTACTCAAGTAAGAGTACTGTTACTTTCGAGATTTATTACTCAAGTAAAAGTAAGTAGTAGTCACCCAAATATTCACTTGAGTAAAAGTAAAAAGTATGTTGTGAAAAAACTACTCAAGTACTGAGTAACTGATGAGTAACCTGTTTGTTTAATGATTACGGCAACAAATAATGCACAAAAACATAAAAATAGCAATGAGCAAATTCAGAGCCAGGAATATCTCTTAAGCAACTAAAACAATATTATATATTAAATAATAGTACATTAAAATAAAATGAAAAAAATGGCACATTGAGCCACAATAACTTAACAGCACCATAGCCTCAGTAGGCATTCATTGATTTGATTGATTGATTAAAACTTGTATTAGTAGATTGCACAGTACAGTACATATTCCGTACAATTGACCACTAAATGGTAACACCCCAATAAGTTTTTCAACGTTTATCAATTACATAGTAAATGACCAAGTCGAGGTGATCTACCTCATATATACATACACACACACATCATTTATACACACACACATCATACATACACACACAAATCATATATATATATATATATATATACATACATTTATATATACAGTATATCATTTATATTTATTTATTTTGCCGTTTTTGTTCACATGTTGAAGGTGTTTTAATGAAAATACAAGCATGTTTAACTTATAGATTCATATCTTTCATGAAGACAAGAATATAAATTGGTGTATTACCTGATTCTGATGACTTGCAATGATTGGACTCAGACGTCCACATTTTCAAATGGAGGAGAAAAAAGTTCCTATTTTCTGTCTAATACCACATGAAAGTAGTTAGTTTTTGGCATCTTATCTGTCCAGCTTCCATATTCGTTTTTAAACACTTTACAAGAAGTACATTGGCGGCAAACTCCGTAGCTTGCTAACTTGTTAGTGCTGGCTTTCGGAGACTCTTATTTTGTTAGCGCAGGAGCGATGGAGCGGCACTTTTATTGTGAAGACAGGAACTGTGCGATCAGTCTTTAGGCTTATGACGGGAAGTACGGTTGAAATAAAAACTGCCTTTTTTCCTTTACACTTTTGATTGATTGATTGATTGAAACTTTTATTATTAGATTGCACAGTACAGTACATATTCTGCACAATTGACCACTAAATGGTAACACCCCAATACGTTTTTCAATTTGTATAAATCGGGTCATGTGACCGCCTGGCTATGTTTGATTGGTCCAACGTCACCAGTGACTGCATGTGATTGGTGAAACGCAGGCATGCGTAGTTCCTACTTTGAAGCGCTGTCATTAACCAAAACAAACATTAATAGATCGATAAAAAAAAGTAGCAAGTAGCGAGCTGAATGTAGATAAATGGAACGGAGTAAAACTAGCGTTTCTTCTCTATAAATATAATCAAGTAAAAGTAAAAGTATGTTGCATAAAAACTACTCGTAAAAGTACAATTTATCCCAAAAGTTACTCAAGTAAATGTAACGGAGTAAATGTAGCGCGTTACTACCCACCTCTGGTCCCAAGTACGTTTGGTTTCTAATGTTTTCTAACGTTTCTATCACTGTGGATCTGCAACAGCATGGTACAAAAATATTTTTGTTTCCCATTTTGTATTTTGATTTACATAAAATTAATATACTTTTTCACTGCTACACAAGGATACTTGATACAACTTTATAATTCAACATGAATGAAACTGATCCGACTGACCGGGTGGTACTGTTCTGCGACTTTTTGCTGTGCTACACAGCGGTGTCTTACCCATGGACAAAGTTGGTGGTTCCATCCACAGGGTCAATGATCCATGTAGGTTTGTCGGTTAGAATGCACGGTTTGCCCTTTGCCACCGACTCCTCTCCTATAAAACTGCAAAAGAGACACAAAAAAACACAAGTCGGTTAGTTTGTTTCCCTTTATTTGACTAGATAAATACTCCTTGACATGGAAATATCTTTTGCAAGATGTACCTGGCCCAGAGGGCAGCAGAAACAGGTTTCATAAACACATAGAGCAACAGAAACAGGAGAAGTCACACAGTATAGTTCCATCCATCCATCCATTTTCCACCGATTGTCCCTTTTTAAAAACAAGTACAGTACCCAATAGAAACAGCTTCTCAATCCTTTACAATGGCCTCAAACTTCTCCCAAAGTGATGAGTTCTGTAATTCGGTCCATGAATTACATGACCATGGAGCAGCAAACCTGAAGGCTTTTTTACCGACACTTGTGCTAGCTCTAGGAACCAACACGCCAAGGATGTCCCGTGACCTTAGACCAGACCTGGGCAAATTAAAGTTAAAGTACCACTGATTGTCACACACATACCAGATGTGGCAAAATTATTCTCTGCATTTGACCCATCACCCTTGATCAATCAATGAATCAATGTTTACTTATATAGCCTTAAATCACTAGTGTCTCAAAGGGCTGCACAAACCACTTGATCACCCCCTGGGATGTGAGGGGAGCAGTGGGCAGCAGCGGTGCCGCGCCCGGGAATCATTTATGGTGATTTAACCCCCAAATCCAACCCTTAATGCTGAGTGCCAAGCAGGGAGGTAATGGGTCCCATTTTTATAGTCTTTGGTATGACTCGGCCGGGATTTGAACTCACGAGCTAAAGGCCCGGGGGCCACATGCGGCCTGTTGAGCTTTTCAATCTGGTCCGCCAGACATTCCCAAATCATTTTTTTTTAGATCTTTACGATGGAAAGTGTAGCTACCATTATGACGTGCAGTCATGTTTTCTAATGACCGTAAATCTTCAACTATACAAAGCATTTCGATGGTTGGAATCCGCGCTTATGGATGATATACCAATTACTATGGTATTTTAATTAGTTACTATGGTCATCTTATTAGTTACTATGGTAATCTAATTAGTTACTATGGTAATCTAATTAGTTACTATGGTCATCTACGTCACAGCAGCTCAGACGAGGCACCAAGCAGTGTGGGTGGGAAGCGTTTCCACAGATGCGGAAGGAGATTTTCACAACAAAGTTCTAAAACTTAGTGATATATAGAATAGAATAGAATAGAATAGAAAGTATTTTATTGATCCCTGGGGGGAATTCAGCAAATATCAGATATATCAGATTGTAGGTGGGTTTATTTTGTACCCTTCGCGTTCATATTTCACTGTTTATTGCAGTTTTGTTGCGTTTCACTTGATTGTAAAATATGTCGATCGAAAGCGGGCGTGACATTCATATTTTGTCAATATTCAGTGTTTTATCGTTTATAGACAAATGTAAAATTCCATTGCGTTTAAGGCGGTCTGTAATAACGTTTTTAGCATTCAATCAGACATTATTGCGAGGTTTTGTATTAGTGTTCCTAAAAGTAGATATACCGGCTCACAAACACATTTTTTTTCTCGAAACGTGGCCCCCCGAGTAAAAAATAATTAACCAGGCCTGCCTTAGACTGTAGCGACTGGAGTTTCTCCACATTGAAGAACATAAATAAGGGGAAACAATAACAAAAAGTGATTTGTTCAGTGGTACTTTAACTTTAACTTTATATATAAAAAGAAAAATCCATCAAGAAAATCTGTGGAATGACAAAGATGGAATGTTTGCCGCAGCACACAAAGTGCATTGGTGGGTGGACAAGTTTGCTACAACCAGAAATAAAACGTACGGTAAACGTAAACGTGAGTGATATACAGTATCCAGTTTTTTCTAATAAGTGCATTCATAAAAAGCAAATCTCCATAGTATAGCAAAAGCATAAAAGTGGTCAGGATTATCGGCAGATAAATGCTTTAATATGTAATATTGGAAATTATCGGTATCGGTTTCAAAAAGTAAAATGTATGACTTTTTAAAACGCCGCTGTATGGAGTGGTACACGGACGTAGGGAGAAGTACAGAGCGCCAATAAACCTTAAAGGCACATGCCTTTGCATGCCGACCCAAACACATTATATCTACGGCTTTTCACACACACAAGTGAATGCAAGCGTACTTGGTCAACAGCCATACAGGTCACACTGAGAGTGGCCGTATAAACAACTTGAACACTGCTACAAATATGCGCCACACTGTGAACCCACACCAAACAAGAATGACAAACACATTTCGGGAGAACATCCGCGCCGTAACACAACATAAACACAACAGAACAAATACCCAGAAACCCTTGAAGCACTAACTCTTCCGGGAAGCTACAACATACACCTCCCGCTACCCCTCCCCGACCTCGACCCCGCCCGCCTCAACCTCCTCATGCTTTCTCAGGGAGAGCATGTCCCAAATTCCAAGCTGCTGTTTTGAAGCATTTAAAAAAAAAATAATGCACTTTGTGACTTCAATAATAAATATGGCAGTGCCATTTTGGCATTTTTTTCCATAACTTGAGATGATTTATTTTGGAAAACCTCGTTACATTTTTTAATGCATCCAGCGGGGCATCACAACAAAATTAAGCATGATAATGTGTTAATTCCACGACCGAATATATCGGTATCGGTTGATATCGGAATCGGTAATTAAGAGTTGGACAATATCGGAATATCGGATATGGGCAAAAAAGCCATTATCGGACATGTCCAGTCAGGATCAGGCATTTCCTAACTTGGCGGTGGTGTGGCTCAGTCGATAGAGCGGCCCGCGCCAGCAAACTTGAGGGTCCCAGGTGCCGCCATCCTCGTCCCATCTGTTGTGTCCTTGGGCAAACCACTTTACCCACCGGCTCCCAGTGCCACCCACGCTGGTGCAAATGTAACTTAGATATTGGGTTTCACTATGTCAAGCGCTTTGAGTCACTAGAGAAAAGCGCTACATAAATATAGGACCAACAAACAATGTTCCCTCTATTTTGTCATGTGTGTGAGCAAAGGCAAAAACTCCTTGAGCATTCAGTGTAAACAACATCAGACGTGCACATTGAGGCCACACCTGTGGCACACCTGTCCCAAACCTAACTAAATAACGACTTACATTTCTTGTTATTCTAATCAAATGACAGCAGTCACTTCCATGTGATCATTTTCTAATGTAAGTGTTTTGGCCCAGTTGCAATGACAAGAACAACAAATATTGTTTTCCTGCATTGGAAATAATGTGTCCCCCTCTCAGATATCGCATTTAGTTCCCATTAAAACATTCACATCTTGCACAATGAAATGTAAGCACTGGATCGTTTGAACATTGCAGTAACTTTCCGTTTGTAAAATGTATTTCGTTTTATTAGTATTTCTTTAATAAAATAACAGCATTTCATGATTAATATTCATAAATTAAGGCTCTTAATAAATGACAGTAGAATGAGCACATATTTGATTGTTAACTCATAGTGCAACGACCTGGAATGACACATAATGTGCGGTGTGGGAAATGTCCGACTTTTTGTGTGGCTGTAAACGCATCACTGGCTCAGTGCCATATGTGCATGTGTTGGCACAAGTGAGAAAAAAGGATCGCGGCTGCTGTTGATATAACACAGGGGCGCTCACACTTTTTCTGCAGGCGAGCTACTTTTCAATTGACCAAGTCGAGGAGATCTACCTCATTCCTATTTATAATTTATATTTATTTATTTATGAAAGAGACATTTTTGTTAACAAGTTAATGGTGTTTAATGATAATACAAGCATGTTTAACACACATAGATTCCTTTCTTTCATGAAGACAAGAATATAAGTTGGTGTATTTGATTCTGATGACTTGCATTGATTGGAATTAGACAGTGGTGCAGATAACGTCCGCATTTTCAAATGGAGGAAAAAAAAAGTCCTCCTTTCTGTCAAATACCACATGAAAGTGGTTGGATTTGGCATCTCATTTGTCCAACTTGCATACTCGTTTTTAAACACTTTGTTATGAGAGTAGCATATGTGTGTAGCCTTTAATGTGTGGCAGCAGGTGAGTGACGTCAGTGACTGTGCGGGTGCAAGCAAGTGAGAAAGCGGTCGCTGAGGGCGGGGGAGAAATACATTGCATCAAACTCCGCAGCTTGCTAGCTTGTGCACGCTAGCTTTCTGAGACTCTTATTTTGTTAGCACAGGCAGGATGAAACAGGTCTTTTATGGTGAAGACAGGAACTGTGCAGTCGGTCTTTAGAGTTTTGACAGTAGGTACGGAGTCTCTAGAAATAAAATGTGTTTCTCTGCGTCCGCGCTGTTAGTGATTTTTTTCTTAAATATGAGCTCGCCGCAGCCAGCGTCATCTCACAAGATCCTCGGGTGCCGAGAATGTCAAACAACTGACGAAAGTGAAGTCTTGGTATGATTGATGATTGCTCATTTTTATGTCTATTTTTTAATGCCTGGCTTGAGATCGACTGACACACCCTCCGAGATCGACCAGTCGATCGCGATCGACGTAATGGGCACCCCTGATATAACAGATGGCAAAGTTGCTTTTGGTCTAGTTTGTACGGCAGAAAATGACCTGCTTTGCTAGATAGAAATTGTTAAGCATGTGTTTATAAAGAGTTTTGCTCCATAAAAGTGATCGATGGAATTCATGTCCTCCTCAAAGCTTCTAGACAGACATTACAATAATTGAACAGTGATAACGGAAACTGTTGTCTGTGTTGTGTGGCCTTTTGTCATCAGTTACTTTGAAAATTGCTTCTTTTTTTTTTTTTTTTATTGGATTTTGTGTGCGGCATAGATTTGCCGTGGGCAGAGGACTCCTGAGCAGTGCAAAAATTGCACAGGCGCGCACCTTAGAGGGAACAATGCCAACAAGACTCACGCATAGGTGTCCTCTCCAAATTCCTGTTTGAGGGAGTCGATGATAATTCTCTCCACCCTCTCATCAGTCTTGGTAACCAAGTCGACGGTGGAGCTCTTGGTCATCACCCTTATTTCACTTTCGCTGGCTTTCCTAATTTCCTGCACGAACAAACACACACACGAGATGCCAGGTTATTTTTTTCTCCGCCTTGTGCCACCATTTGTCACAATTTCCCGCGTTTTTGTCGTCAAATTCAAAACCTACCGCCCCGGCCTTTCTCGCCACTCCC
The DNA here is from genome assembly GCF_033978795.1 of Nerophis ophidion. NCBI lineage: Eukaryota > Metazoa > Chordata > Actinopteri > Syngnathiformes > Syngnathidae > Nerophis > Nerophis ophidion. The sequence continues at coordinate 19,084,341 of NC_084625.1, read as the reverse complement.
ACGGCAAAATCGTACGCCCTCTGCCACGGGTCTGCCATCATTTCGTCCGCTTTTCTTTTCCTTCAAAGCAAAATTGGAAAACGGGCCAGTTCAGTGCATGAAAGTCTGCTGCATGCAAAACAAGGCAAACATTTGTGTGAGGCTCATAAAGACACCTGATCTCTCAACAAAACAATGCATTGTACAACTGACTGACATCCTGCAGCAGAAAGCTTCCCGAGACACGCCTCTTTTTAGGAGCACCAAACTGTACAAGCTAAAAAAAAAAAAAAAGAAAAAAGAATGATCAGTTAACTGAGCAGTTCATATAATAGGCTTTGGCTCTAAACTAATAAAAGCTCACTTCAATAGATTAAATTGAAATATAACAGGACAGCTTTACCTTGAGAATTGATGGTTCACCCGGTGGAAACCTCTTCTGACTTCTGGCGCTTCTTGCTTTGAGAAATGAACCTCCAGGTGTTTCAGCAAAAGACGGCTGTCGGAAAAGTACTGGCACCGCCTCAGAGACAAAAAACAAAAAACAAAAACAACACCTCAGAACAATATGCAGCATTTGGCCACATATCAATGTAAGCCTAAGCAAGTGGAAAATTTTCTCCTGAATCATCGCACAGCTGCGCACGCTATGGCTCGTTTGCAATCGCGACCACGCCAAGAGAAGATTTTCAAAATATGTTGTGGCATTTTTGTGGATTTTTTTTCCCATCATATTATACAGTATCAGCATGTAGTGGCGACATTATGAGACTTGTGTTTGCATTAAAGGCAGGCAAGGCTCGTTCAGACATGCCATTCTATCTGCACCTTGCATTGACTCAGCCCTCATGTGCAAGTCTTCTTTTGCCATGCAGCGGGAGTCAAATGTTACATCCAGTCTGCGGAGGCCGAATAAACTAATATTGGTTAAACCGCGTGCGGCTCTTTAGCAGCGCCCAAGTGGCCGTTTGGCGCTTTTTCAAAAAATTGAAAAAGATGGGGGAAAAACATATATGTTGTTTTAATATATTTTCTATAGGAGGACAAACATGACACAAAGCATCCTAATTGTCAGAAAGCCCACTGTTTAATATGTTTGTCTTTATGCTTCCCTGATGAGAATATTTGGACAGCCTCACGCACAGCCTACTAATTTCGGCTGTGCGTGAACTCACCGATGCGTTTTTTTGCCACTCCTGCTTTGTCTCATGTTGTCCACCAAACATTTTATGCTGTGTGAATGCATAAAGGTGAACATTGTTGATGTTGTTGACTTGCGTGGAGTGCTAATAATCGATGCTAACATGCTATTTAGGCTAGCGGTATGTCATACTTGCCAACCTTGAGACCTCTGAATTCGGTAGATGGGGGGGGTTGAGGTAGGCAGGGTTGGGGGGGCGGGGTTTGGTGGTAGCAAGGGGTGTATATTGTAGCGTCCCGGAAGAGTTAGTGCTGGCTTCTAGGGATTCTGGGTATCTGGGTATTTGTTCTGTTGTGTTTAGGTTGTGTTACGGTGCGGATGTCCCCCAGAAATGTGTTTGTGAAGTGAAGTGAAGTGAATTATATTTATATAGCGCTTTTCTCTAGTGACTCAAAGCGCTTTACATAGTGAAACCCAATATCTAAGTTACATTTAAACCAGTGTGGGTAGCACTGGGAGCAGGTGGGTAAAGTGCCTTGCCCAAGGACACAACGGCAGTGACTAGAATGGCGGAAGCGGGAATCGAACCTGCAACTCTCAAGTTGCTGGCACGGCCACACTACCAACCGAGCTATGCCGCCCCGTTTGTCATTCTTGTTTGGTGTGGGTTCACAGTGTGGCGCATGTTTGTAACAGTGTTAAAGTTGTTTATACAGCCACCCTCAGTGTGACCTATATGGCTGTTGACCAAGTATGCCTTGCATTCACTTATCTGTGTGTAAAAGTCGCATATATTATATGATTGGGCCGGCACGCTGTTTGTTTGGAGGAAAAGCGGATGTGACGACAGGTTGTAGAGGACGCAAAGGTGAACATTGTTGATGTTGTTGACTTGCGTGGAGTGCTAATAATCTATGCTAACATGCTATTTAGGCTAGCGGTTTGTCATACTTGCCAACCTTGAGACCTCTGAATTCGGTAGATGGGGGCGGGGGGCTGGGTTGAGGTAGGCAGGGTTGGGGAGGCGGAGTTTGGTGGTATATTGTATTTAATGCTGCAAGGGGTTTTCTGGGTATTTGTTCTGTTGTGTTTATGTTGTGTTACGGTGCGGATATCCCCCAGAAATGTGTTTGTCATTCTTGTTTGGTGTGGGTTCACAGTGTGGCGTATGTTTGTAACAGTGTTAAAGTTGTTTATACGGCCACGCTCAGTGTGACCTGTATGGCTGTTGACCAAGTATGCGTTGCATTCACTTATCTGTGTGTAAAAGTCGCATATATTATGTGACTGGGCCGGCACACTGTTTGTTTGGAGGAAAAGCGGACGTGACGACAGGTTGTAGAGGACGCAAAGGTGAACATTGTTGATGTTGTTGACTTGCGTGGAGTGCTAATAATCTATGCTAACATGCTATTTAGGCTAGCGGTTTGTCATACTTTCCAACCTTGAGACCTCTGAATTCGGTAGATAGGGGTGGGGGGCTGGGTTGAGGTAGGCAGGGTTGGGGAGGCGGAGTTTGGTGGTATATTGTATTTAATGCTGCAAGGGGTTTTCTGGGTATTTGTTCTGTTGTGTTTATGTTGTGTTACAGTGCGGATGTCCCCCAGAAATGTGTTTGTCATTCTTGTTTGGTGTGGGTTCACAGCGTGGCGCATGTTTGTAACAGTGTTAAAGTTGTTTATACGGCCACCCTCAGTGTGACCTGTATGGCTGTTGACAAAGTATGCCTTGCATTCACTTATCTGTGTGTAAAAGTCGCATATATTATGTGATTGGGCCGGCACGCTGTTTGTTTGGAGGAAAAGCGGACGTGACGACAGGTTGTAGAGGACGCAAAGGTGAACATTGTTGATGTTGTTGACTTGCGTGGAGTGCTAATAATCTATGCTAACATGCTATTTAGGCTAGTGGTATGTCATACTTGCCAACCTTGAGACCTCTGAATTCGGTAGATGGGGGCGGGGGGCTGGGTTGAGCAAGGTAGGGTTGGGGGGGCGGGGTTTGGTGGTAGCAGGGGGTGTATATTGTAGTGTCCTGGAAGAGTTAGTGCTGCTAGGGGTACTGGGTATCTGGATATATGTTCTGTTGTGTTTAGGTTGTGTTACGGTGCGGATCTTCTCCCGAAAAGTGTTTGTCATTCTTGTTTGTTGTGGGTTCACAGTGTGGCGCATGTTTGTAACAGTGTTAAAGTTGTTTGTACAACCACCCTCAGTGTGACCTGTATGGCTGTTGACAAAGTATGCCTTGCATTCACTTATCTGTGTGTAAAAGTCGCATATATTATGTGATTGGGCCGGCACGCTGTTTGTTTGGAGGAAAAGCGGACGTGACGACAGGTTGTAGAGGACGCAAAGGTGAACATTGTTGATGTTGTTGACTTGCCTGGAGTGCTAATAATCTATGCTAACATGCTATTTAGGCTAGCGGTATGTCATACTTGCCAACCTTGAGACCTCTGAATTCGGTAGATGGGGCCAGGGGGTGGGGTTGAGGTAGGCAGGGTTGGGGGGGCGGGGTTTGGTGGTAGCAGGGGGTGTATATTGTAGTGCCCTGGAAGAGTTAGTGCTGCTAGGGGTTCTGGATATTTGTTCTGTTGTGTTTATGTTGTGTTACAGTGCGGATGTCCTCCAGAAATCTGTTTGTCATTTTTGTTTGGTGTGGGTTCACAGTGTGGCGCATGTTTGTAACAGTGTTAAAGTTGTTTGTACGGCCACCCTCAGTGTGACCTGTATGGCTGTTGACCAAGTATCCGTTGCATTCACTTATCTGTGTGTAAAAGTCGCATATATTATGTGATTGGGCCGGCACGCTGTTTGTTTGGAGGAAAAGCGGACGTGACGACAGGTTGTAGAGGACGCAAAGGTGAACATTGTTGATGTTGTTGACTTGCCTGGAGTGCTAATAATCTATGCTAACATGCTATTTAGGCTAGCGGTATGTCATACTTGCCAACCTTGAGACCTCTGAATTCGGTAGATGGGGCCAGGGGGTGGGGTTAAGGTAGGCAGGGTTGGGGGGACGGGGTTTGGTGGTAGCAGGGGGTGTATATTGTAGTGTCCTGGAAGAGTGGGTGCTGCTAGGGGTTTTGGGTATCTGGGTATTTGTTCTGTTGTGTTTAGGTTGTGTTACAGTGCGGATGTTCTCCCGAAATGTGTTTGTCATTCTTGTTTGGTATGGGTTCACAGTGTGGCGCGTGTTTGTAACAGTGTTAAAGTTGTTCGTACAACCACCCTCAGTGTGACCTGTATGGCTGTTGACAAAGTATGCCTTGCATTCACTTATCTGTGTGTAAAAGTCGCAAATATTATTAGATTGGGCCGGCACGCTGTTTGTTTGGAGAAAAAGCGGACGTGACGACAGGTTGTAGAGGACGCAAAGGTGAACATTGTTGATGTTGTTGACTTGCCTGGAGTGCTAATAATCTATGCTAACATGCTATTTAGGCTAGCGGTATGTCATACTTGCCAACCTTGAGACCTCTGAATTCGGTAGATGGGGCCAGGGGGTGGGGTTGAGGTAGGCAGGGTTGGGGGGGCGGGGTTTGGTGGTAGCAGGGGGTGTATATTGTAGTGTCCTGGAAGAGTGGGTGCTGCTAGGGGTTCTGGGTATCTGGGTATTTGTTCTGTTGTGTTTAGGTTGTGTTACGGTGCGGCTGTTCTCCCGAAATGTGTTTGTCATTCTTGTTTGGTGTGGGTTCACAGTGTGGCGCATGTTTGTAACAGTGTTAAAGTTGTTTATACGAACACCCTCAGTGTGACCTGTAAGGCTGTGTACCAAGTATGCGTTGCATTAACTTATCTGTGTGAAAAAGTCGCATATATTATATGTTTGTTTGGAGGAAAAGCGGACGTGACAACAGGTTGTAGAGGACGCTAAAGGCAAGGTCTTTAAGGCAGGACCCCAATATTGTTGTCCGTGTGGAAATCGGGAGAATGGTTGCGCCGGGAGATTTTCGGGAGGGGTACTGAAAATCGGGAGGGTTGGCAAGTATGTGGTATGTACATATTGCGTCATTATGCCACGTTTGTAGGTATATTTGAGTTAATTTAATTTCCTTTACTTATGTCTTTTGTGTATTAAATATATACTTGCATGTCTCATCACACATTATCTGTGTGTATGTATTGGCTGCATTTCTCATATTGTTCCAGACCACAGCAAAATATTGTAATAAATCCATTACAACACGACAGCCTGTCCTTTTCTTTAATTTGGACACACACATCTATACCTTTGGCCATTCTAAGCAAGTCATTTCCAGGAGTTACCTAATGTGTTGCATTCATTATAACACTTACATAAGGTTTTTTACTTTTTGCGGCTCCAGACAGATTTGTTTTTTGTAGTTTTGGTACAATATGGCTCTTTCAACATTTTGGGTTGCCGACCCCTGCGTTAAATGTTGGCGCAAGCAATGACCACACTTCGGCTGCGACACTGGACTCTGAGCAATGAAAGGATGAAGGGATTTCTAGAGCGTTCCGCCAGGGGCCGAAAGCAGCGTGATATTGCGCCGGTGCGCTCTAAAAAAAAAAGTTCAAGAGATAAAGCCGAGGGAGGTAATAGGACGAGTAAAACAAATACATCAGTCTTGCTGTCTTCCTGGGAACTCCAGTATGAATAATTGATCCGGAATGACGGATGTTTTGGATGCTGACCTCCTGGGACTCACAGCTGTAATTGAGGCCAACTACCCTCATGTCGGTCAAGGTCGGGGGTGTGTCTTGTGAAAGGTGTGCAGGATTCTTCACTCTTTCTTCCTGTCTCTGCGGCTTTTTGAAAATGTATTATTTAACAGCGAGAATCAAGGTGCGGTGCATGTCATACCAGGCAGTCAATTATAGGAACATGTGCTTTTAGCAGATTCAAGACAGTTATTTAAATCATGAATGTTTCAGGCTAATTAGTTCAAGTTAAAGTACCGTCAGATAGTCACACAATACTACATTTCGTGAAATGACTCTCTGCATTTGACACATTCCCTTGTTCCACTCCCTGGGAGGTGAGGAGCGCAGTGAGCAGCAGCGGTGGCCACGCTCAAGAATCATTTTTAACAACAATCTGGATGGTTCTTTTCCGCTGTGGTCCGAAAGACACGACGTCCACAGTTTCCCAAAAATGTTTTAAATGTGAACTCGTCAGACCGCAGAACACTTTTCCACTTTGCATCAGTCCATCTTAGATGAGCTCGGGCCCAGCGAAACCGGTGGCGTTTCTGGGTGTTGTTGATAAATGGCTTTCATTTTGCATAGTAGAGTTTCAACTTGCACTCACATATGTAGCCAACTGTAGTTACGGACAGTGGTGTTCTGAAGCGTTCCTGAGCCCATGTGGTATCCTTTACAAACTGTCGGTTTTTGATTCAGTGCCTCCTGAGGGATCAAAGGTCACAGGCATTCAATGTTGGTTTTCGCCCTCGCCGCTTACATGCGGTGATTTCTCCAGATACTTTGAACCTTTTGCTATTACGGACCGTAGATGGTGAAATCTAAAAATTCCTTGCAATAGCTCGTTGAGAAATATTCTTAAACTTTTGGACAATTTGCTCACGCATTTGTTCACAAAGTGGTGACCCTCGCCCGATCCTTGTTTGTGATTGACTGAGCATTTCATGGAAGCTGCTTTTATACCCAATCATGGCACCCACCTGTTCCCAATTAGCCTGTTCACCTGTGGGATGTTCCAAATAAGTGTTTGATGAGCATTCCTCAAAATGCTCAGTCTTTTTTGCCACTTGTGCCAGCTTTTTTGAAACATGTTGCTGGGATTGAATTCCAAATGAGCTAATATGTCCAAAAAAATAACAAAGTTTACCAGTTCGAAGGTTAAGCATCTTGTCTTTACAGTCTATTCAATTGAATATAGGTTGAAAGGGATTTGCAAATCATTGTATTCTGTTTTTATTCACGATTAACACAACGTGCCAACTTCACTGGTTTTGTACATTCTTAAAGGCCTACTGAAACCCACTACTACCCGTCGTGTAATGATGACGTATAGGCAAGACGTCACGGGTTTTAAGGAAATATGAGCGCTGCACACACACACAGCTAAAAGTCGTCTGCTTTAACGGCATAATTACGCAGTATTTTGGAGATCTGTGTTGCTGAATCTTTTGCAATTTGTTCAATTAATATTGGAGAAGTCAAAGTAGCAAGATGGAGTTGGGAAGCTTTAGCCTTTAGCCACACAAACACACAGTGATTCCTTGTTTAAAATTCCTGGAGGTGAAACTTTACTATGGATCAGAGCGCGGTCAAGCGAACATGAAACACGACAGAATGTCAACCAGCAGGTTTTGGTGAAAAAATTGTGGTAAAAATTCGCTTCTTACCGGATATCAGCTGAGCTTTGGCCGTCCATAGCTGCCGTCGACTCCCCTGAGACAGCGCGTCAAGACACCCGTGGATAAACCCCTCCGACTATCAGGTACTATTAAACTCACTAAAACAATAGCAAAACAATAGAAAGATAAGGGATTTCCCAGAATTATCCTAGTAAATGTGTCTAAAAACATCGGAATCCGTCCCAATGCAATCGCGTTTTTTTTTTGTAACTTTTTTTTTTTTTTCTAGTCCGTCGCCATCAATATCCTCAAACACGAATCTTTCATCCTCGCTCAAATTAATGGGGAAATTGTCGTTTTCTCGGTCCGAATAGCACTTTTTGTTGGAGGCTCCCATTAAAATCAATGTGAATATGTGAGGAGCCATCAACATGTGACGTCATCGTCTGTGAATTCCGGTACAGGCAAGGCTTTTCTCTTAGCCCCGAAAGTTGCGAACTTTATCGTGGATGTTCTCTACTAAATCCTTTCAGCAAAAATATGGCAATATCGCGAAATGATCAAGTATGACACATAGAATGGACCTGCTATCCCCGTTTGAATAAGAAAATCTCATTTCAGTAGGCCTTTAACTCTCACAGTGTAAATGGAACCAAATGGACCCAACACAGTCAGAGTTACGGACCTTGCAACAGTCAATTTAGACCGGCTTAAAATCCACTTTGAGAACCACTGTAAAACCCTATTTAAACAGTGGCCACAGTGCAAGGAGAGCCACTGGAGGTGAGAACATCGATCTTAAAGTATAAATCGACGTTAAAACAGGCCAAGTGATGTTAAAAAAAAAAGGTCAAATTCTTTTTCGAGCGCATCATGACACTAAAGTCTCACTCTTTCCATTTTCTGAAACTTGGCAGCCCTGCATTTCATACAGTAAGACTGTTAAACAATAGTGTAGCTTGGCATGATGAGGAAAACTGTGAAACAATAGCATAGAATGTGTAGACATGGCGTGTCCTACTGTTACCGACTATGTGGAATGTTAGCAGTTTGCCGCGTTGTAGTATTGCAGAGTGTGCTTTCACACCAGCAGTGGAATTCCATCCATCCACCCATTTTCTACCGCTTATTCCCTTTGGGGTGGCGGGGGGCGCTGGCGCCTATCTCAGCTACAATCCGGCGGAAGGCGGTGTACACCCTGGACAAGTCGCCACCTCATCACAGGGCCAACAAAGATAGACAGACAACATTCACATAAGATCAAATTAATGTTCATAAACGCTACCATATGACACAAGATTTTTAAAAAAAGCATCAATCAGCAAGCAGTTATCATTTTCAGAATCCCACCCTTTTTTGTTTCCTGGTTACAATATTTAAATATGTAATAGTTAGGGATGGGAATTAACGATTCGGTTCCTTATCGATTCTCTTATCAATTCTTATTTGAGAAAAAAAGACAACTAGCATCAGTTTTGTATAGTTTAGAGTAGAAATATCAGATAATATCGGACTGACGATATTATCGGCCGATAAATGATTTAAATGTAATATCGGAAATTATCGGCATCGGTTTCAAAATTATCGGTATCGGTTTCAAAAAGTAAAATTTGACTTTTTTAGAAGTTTTTTTCCAAAAAGTGTCTAAAAAGTAAGTCTCGTATATCAAAAGCATAAAAGTGATCAGGATTAGAGATCTCCGATAATATCTGACTGCCGATGTCATCAGCCGATAAATGATTTAATATGTAATATCGGAAATTTTCAGTATCAGTTTCAAAAGGTAAAATTCATAACTTTTTAAAACGCCGTTGTACAGAGTGGTATACGGACGTAGGGAGAAGTACAGAGCGCCAAAAAACCTTAAAGGCACTGCCTTAGCGTACCGACCTAGTCAAATAGTATCTGCGGCTCTTCACACACACAAATGAATGCACAGCATACTTTGTCAACAGCCATACAGGTCACACTGAGGGTGGCCGTATAAACAACTTTAACACTGTTACAAATATGTACCACACTGTGAACCCACACCAAACAAGAATGACAAACACATTTAGGGAGAACATCCGCACCGTAACACGACATAAACACAACAGAACAAATACCCAGAACCCCTTGCAGCACTAACTCTTCCGGGACGCTACAATATTCCCCCCGCTACCCCCAAACCCCGCCCACCTCAACCTCCTCATGCTCTCTCAGAAAGAGAATGTCCCAAATTCCAAGCTGCTGTTTTGAAGCATGTTAAAAAAAATAATGCACTTTGTGACTTCAATAATAAATATGGCAGTGCCATGCTGGCATTTTTTTCATAACTTGAGTTGATTTATTTTGGAAAACCTTGTTACATTGTTTAATGCATCAAGCAGGGCATCACAACAAAATTAGGCATAATAATGTCTTAATTTAGGTATAGAAAAGCGCTATACAAGTACAACCCATTTATTTATTTATTTAATTTATTTAATTTTACGACTATAGAAATCGGTATCGGTAATTAAGAGTTGGACAATATCGGAATATTGGATATGGGCAAAAAAGCCATTATCACACATCCCTAGTTTAGAAGTAATCTTGGCCTTTTTAGACCAGTTGATCTGCCGTTTCTTTTCTTTTTCTCCTCTGCCCACCTCTCCCTTATGGAGGGGGGGCGGGGGGACACAGGTCCGGTGGCCATGGATGAAGTACTGGCTGTCCAGAGTCGGGACCCAGGATGGACCGCTCGCCTGTGCATTGGTTGGGGACATCTCTGCGCTGCTGATCCGCCTCCGCTTGGGATGGTTTCCTACTGGCTCCACTACGGACGGGACTCTCGCTACTATATTGGATCCACTATGGGCTGGACTCTCACCGTTATGTTGGATCCACTATGGACTGGACTTTCACAATATCATGTTAGACCCGCTCGACATCCATTGCTTTCGGTCCCCCCAAGGGGGTGGGGGGTTGCCCACATATGCGGTCGTCTCCAAGGTTTCTCACAGTCACTGTCACCGACGTCCCACCGGGGTGAGTTTTTCCTTGCCCTTATGTGGGCTCTGTACCGAGGATGTCGTTGTGGTTTGTGCAGCCCTTTGAGACACTTGTGATTTTGAGCTGAATAAATAAACATTGATTGATTGATTTACCTTATAAAGCCTACAGTGAGGTTTGAAGAGGGACATAGCATCGGAAAAAAAACTTTTGAAAAAAAATATAATAAATAAAAATTATTGCATGGAATTTAACAAAAATAACACGTGGAAATGACAAAAGACTGAAATACTCAGTAACATTCTAAAAACTTTGATTTGTCATCTCCCTATAGTGGTGAAAGTCAAAATATTACAATGGTTTGTTTACATTTACAAGGAGAAACAACCATCAGAATACACAACTTGCAACTCAATATATTTCAAGCCTGAATTAGGGCTTACAGTTTAAGAACCATTTTGAATTTAAAATCTCAGAAAATGTAGGGTCTTCAGAAGCTGTAAGCTATGATCATCAAAATTATAATAAAATAAAAGGCTTTACATACTGTATCCTACTCTGTAATGAGTTCAGTTAGTAGTTGAATTGCTGACATGAATGGACTTTTACACCATATTCTGATTGTATGAGTATTACACGGCCCTGCGATGAGGTGGCGACTTGTCCAGGGTGTACCCCGCCTTCCGCCCGATTGTAGCTGAGATAGGCGCCAGCGCCCCCCGCGACCCCAAAAGGGAATAAGCGGTAGAAAATGGATGGATGGATGGATAGATGAGTATTACACGTATCGTATTTTTCGAACTATAAGTCGCAGTTTTTTTCATAGTTTTTCATAGGGGTGCGACTTATACTCAGGAGCGACTTATGTGTGAAATTATTAACACATTACCGTAAAATATCAAATAATATTATTTAGCTCATTCACGTAAGAGACTATAAGATTTCAGGGGATTTATCGATTATGAGTGACAGATTGTTTGGTAAACGTATAGCATGTTCTATATGTTATAGTTATTTGAATGACTCTTACCATAATATGTTAGGTTAACATAACAGGCACCTTCTCAGTTGGTTATTTATGCGTCATATAACGTACACTTATTCAGCCTGTTGTTCACTAGTCTTTATTTATTTTAAATTGCCTTTCAAATGTCTATTCTTGGTGTTGGGTTTTATCAAATAAATTTCCCCCCAAAAATGCGACTTATATATGTTTTTTTCCTTCTTTATTATGCTTTTTCGGCAGGTGCGACTTATACTCCGGAGCGACTTATACTCCGAAAAATACGGTATGATGGAAATATGGTTGCTGGAAAACATGCACCTTTTCTCCAACTACTATTGAAAATTCACTTCTTTAAAACCAAGAGCGTCTACTGTGGCAAACAGGTTGAAGCTTTTGATCACAACCTATTTGCTGCTTGTCTGTTCTGTGGGTACGCTTCCCTGCCGCGATCAAATAGAAGCTGGAGGCACACATGAACCGGAGCGAGTACTTACTGCCCGCCTCGGATTCAGTCAAAATGTGTCTCTCGTCTTGCTCATCTAAATGAGAAGGCATTCACTTCAATTGAACAAATAACAGCGCTGACATGATAGGCGCCGAGTTAATGCCTGTAGTATTTACGGCAGAAGACGCGTTTATGTTACTGCTGCTGGGTGGATGACATCGGCGCGGTTCAAAAACACCCACTTTCATTTATATGTCCTCCTTTTGATGAAAAAGCAATTTTACTATTATTACCAAAAGCACTGTTGCAATCTTTTCTTGGAAAACACTGGGAACCGGTTTTGAACAAGAACCGGTTTGCCATTGCCATTCATAGTCGTAGTGGTAAAACTCGACAGTGGTGGAAAAACACAGAGATATTTTGAGTTACTGCCAAATTGTCTGAGGTCTTAAAGGGAAAATGCACTTGTTCAACTATCATTCACAATCCCAATGCGAGACAGGAAGTTAGAAAACATCCGTAATTCTTTTTTTGTGCAATCAAATTATTAATGGTTCATGTAAAGATCTCAGTTTCACCCATTTCATGGGCAGTGTCATCGGTCATTATACCCACAACAATTTTGCACTCACTGTAAAGGATCTTGCATTTTATTATAGGGTGAGCAAAATCAGGTTTCTGTCTTCTGACTGATATTAAAATTGTAAATGATCTGTATTTATACAGCGCTTTACTGTACCTAAAACTATACCTAAAGTGTTGTGAGGTGGACTGGGCGGTCCGGGGTTAAGGGGGGAGTATATTTATAGCTACAGTTCACTGAAATTCAAGTATTTCTTGTATATATATATATATATATATATATATATATATATATAAAATACTTGAATTTCAGTGTTCATTTATTTACACATATATACACACATAACACTCCTCTACTCATTGTTGTATTTGAAAGTGCAGTGTTTTGTAGCCAGCCTTTAAAGGAGCATAGGTACGGGCAGCATCTGTGAAATTTAATTTGCAAGGGAAAGGAGTGAGTTTAGGGTTGAATTGTCGATCGTCGTTCTATTCTCTGTCACTATCTTTCTAACCATGCTGAACACCCTCTCTGATGATGCATTGCTGTGTGGCACGTACAAAGGTGCCTTCATCAATTTCCCCTAGATTCTGGAATCTTCCATCTCTCCCTAGCATACCCCTTCCCCTCGGAGCTGTCCTGGATAAACTGAAATTCTTGTTTCCACTTCTTCTTCTTTATCGTCGTCGCCATGACTGTCTCTTCTTCGTTCTTCTGCTTCGTCTCTGTTATGTTTTTGGATATTACTACTTGCCGTAGTTTTGAAGCAATGCATGATGGGAATTTGAATGTTGTGTGTCAGTCTATTAACGTTCCGGCTGGAATAAACACACGCTGAGAAAAAGTTCAGAGCCTGCCTACTTTATGGGTTATGGATAAAACTATGGATAACAGACACATAAATAATCGTCTACTTCTTGTTGTGTGTGCAGTTGCGCACTGAGCTCCAAAAGCCGTAGATGTTTTAACGTGACTGGGCCGGCACGCGGTTTATATGGAGGGAAAGCGGCTGGAAATCGGGAGAAATTCAAGAGAATGGTTGTCCCGGGAGATTTTCGGCAGAGGCACTGAAATTCGGGAGTCACCCGGAAAATTCGGGAGGGTTGGCAAGTATGGCCTAGCCCAGCTGGTGGAGGAGCCTTAGAGCAACTTGGACTAATTACCGAATTGCAATCACGTGACGTAGAGGCACTTCCAGGTTTCGGGTGATGGCCTATTCAACTTGTGCCTACCTAAAGTTCTGACTTAAACGTGTGGACAAAGCTGAAGAAACAAGTCCTTTTCAGAAACCAACATATTTGGCTGAACTGCACCAATTTTGTCAAGAGGAGTGGTCTAACATTCAAGCAGAAATTTGCCTGAAGCTTGTGGATGGCTACCAAAAGTGCCTTATTGCAGTGAAACTTGCCAGGGGACATGTAACCAAATATTAACATTGCTGTATGTATACTTCTGACCTCGCAGATTTGGTCACATGTTTTTGTCACATGTTTTTGTGACCAACAAGTATGTGCTCCAATCACTCTATCTAAAAAAAATAAGAGTTGTAGAAATTATTGGAAACTCAAGACAGCCATGATATTATGTTCTTTACAAGTGTATGTAAACTTTTGAGCACGACTGTATATCACAACGTGGCAGCAGTGGGTGAGTAGAAGAAGATGGCACTATCGACCCTGAAAAAATCTAAATAAATCAAAGCGAAAATTTAATTTTTAACAGCGACTGGACAGCAAAGTGTGAATGTATTGAAACTGCGGACTTTGTGACGCCTTTTGTGTTCATGGTCATGTTGTTCTTGGCTGTTTAGATGGTTTAACACCGGTTAAATGCATTTAGCGCCAAATTTTACCAGCAGAGGACGATAAAGCTACGCCTTAGGTTTAATTGTGGTAAACCATTTGTTTGCTGTGTATATTAACGCTATATCTTCTATTTTATTTATGCAACACACACAATGGACATAATATTTTCATAATGTTTATATTTTCAGTCTTACAAACCGGAATAAAGGACGATGTATAAAGACATAAAAATGGGGGAAACAAATTATTCAGAAGAAGGAATATCATTCATCAACAAAACTTACCTTCCGTTTCTTCATGCTGTCAACTATGTGTCTGGCTGCACACGCTGGAAACGAGGGAAGAATAATGAATGTATTGACAATGCAGTTTGAAAGCTAATGTGTTTACTTTGTAAA
>NC_084625.1:18727225-18764725 GCF_033978795.1 Nerophis ophidion | reverse complement strand
GGCTGGAGATCGACTGACATACCCCCCGCGGTCGACTGGTAGCTCGCGATCGACGTAATGGGCACCCCTGATGTAGACAATGGGCTTCACTATGTATGGCGCTTTGAATCTGTCAAAAAAAGCGCTATATAAATTTAATTAACTTTGCGTCAACAATGTACGCTGCTGGGGACAAAGAAAATTATTGGAGAAATTTGCAATTACATTCTTATCAAGGATGAAGGTTATAAGTAGATTTAAATGTAAATGGGCTAGGAATGGAGCCCTGAGGTATGCCAGTGTAGCTAAATGACTTATGTTATATATTCATTTATATATCTTAACTCTTTACATAGGACTAAACTGATTTATTTTTTTGAAAACGTTTCTTCTGCTAATGTAATTTATTCTAACAAAGATTTATTTTACCAAACCAAATAAAAAAATGTCCACACTCGGTATGCATAATTCATGGCGTTATGCATGATTACCCCCCGTGAATCTTTTCCGCAACTGACACGCCAATTAACGATAATCACAATGTCTAAAGAGAAAAGCAGCCCCCGTTTCGAGACGGAAATGAAAGTAAAAATTCCACAGTCTTTGTTAAACTCTGAAGACGCAACACTCTGAGTGAACCCGGCCGCGTCCTCCCCCCCCCTCCGCAGACACAGCGGCAGCGTGATGGTGAATGTCAATGGATGTTGTCAGTTGTTCCGCACAATAACCTCAAGCTAATGAGTGTCCCAAAGCCGCATCAGGCAGAACACGGAAAAAAAAAAAGTTTATTTCTTATTCTCGCCGTCAATCTCAGAAAAGTAGCAGGAGCCGTCCAGCGCTGAGCTCCTGTGATTGCTTCCATTGTCCGGGCCTCCGAGATGATGGCCGAGAGCTTTTCATGTTCCACCGCCCAGCTGCAATGGCCGTCATGCGTGAAAGTGATGGTTCGAGGCGAGAAGTTCTTTTCAGACGAAGACACGGTCAAGTTGCACCTGCAGGACCTTTTGGGCTGCTGACACGAGCAGATGCAACTTGGGGGTCATGTGAAAACTCTATGCGGTGGTTTTGGACTTCGGTCGCTGATCCTGTTGTTGTGCTTGCTTGCCCTTCTTTCAGTTCACTTCAGTTTCAGTTTGTTTTGAACATGCATACAATACAATGTAATGCATCACGCAATTCCAGTTGCTTCTTTATTACACGTCGGAAAAGGAGTTGGAAGAAGCAAAGCTTATTTAATCCAACCCCTTTTCATACCGTAGCAATTTTATCCCATTTCCTTCTTCTCTGTCATAGAACAGGGAACAAACAAATACCGTATTTTTCGTACTACAAGTCGCAGTTTTTTTCATAGTTTGGCCAGGGGTGCGACTTATACTCGGGAGCGACTTATGTGTGAAATTATTAACACACTACCGTAAAATATCAAATATGTTATGATCCACTGCCCGGATCATTCCATATTCTAGTTTTGTTCCGTTTTTGTATCACATTCTGTTGTTTGACTTTCTTAGTTCCTGATTTATCTGCTTACCATGGTTTCTTATTAGTTTCACCTGCCCCCTCGCTTTCGACGCACACCTGTTGTTGCTAATCACCGTCCTTATTTAAGCCTGCCTTCTTTCTTCATTCTTTCTTGCATCCTAATTTGTTTACACGCAACAAGTGACGACTGCAATTCTATGTTTCTACTCGCTACCTTTCGCGCTATGCATTTGATTTCCTCTAGCTCTCATGCTAGTAGTTTTTGTTTTCCCTTTTTGTGCCCTTGTGCCAGTTTTTCTGTTCATAGTCTGTTTTATTTATTAATAAATCATTGTTTCTTACCGTACGCTGTCTTCGAGCCCGACTGCATTTTTGGAAGAACAAATCTGGCATCACCATGTCCAGCAATCGTTACAAAATAATATCATTTAGCTCATTCATGTAAGAGATGAGACGTACAAGATTTCATTTTATTTAGCGATTAGGAGTGACGGATTGTTTGGTAAACGTATAGCATGTTCTATATGTTATAGTTACTTGAATGACTCTTACCATAATATGTTATGTTAACATACCAGGCACCTTCTCAGTTGGTTATTTATGCGTCATATAACGTACACTTATTCAGCCTGTTGTTCACTCTTTTAAATTGCCTTTCAAATGTCTATTCTTGGTGTTGGGTTTTATCAAATACATTTTCCCCAAAAATGCGATTTATACTCCGGTGCGACTTATATATGTTTTTTTCCTTCTTTATTATGCATTTTCGGCAGGTGCGACTTATACTCAGGAGCGACTTATACTCTGAAAAATACGGTAATAAATAAATAATATACCATGATAAGCAAACAAATATTAAATACATAAATAATATTTTTCTCAATACAAATAAAAAAAAAAAGGGTTCAAGATGTTCATCATAATTCTTGTTCTGATATGTGCACTTTGTGAACACTTGTAGTTTGAACCGTCTCTTAAACTGAACCATACAGGTGCTTTGTTAGATTTCTTTGGGTAATCCATTCCATAATTTAATTGCACATACAGATAAACTAAAGGTTTTAAGTGTTGTACAAGCATAACAATGTTTTAAATTAGATTTTCCTCTAAGGTTATATTTCTCCTTAGACTTAGACTTAAACTTCCTTTTCATTGTCATTCAAATTTGAACTTTACAGTACAGATGAGAACGAACTTTTGTTGCATTATATCATGGTAGTACAGGATAAAAAAGCAATAAGGTGCTACCTCAGTAGAAGCATTTAAGTCTCACCTTAAAACTCATCTGTATACTCTAGCCTTTAAATAGACCTCCTTTTTAGACCAGTTGATCTGCCGCTTCTTTTCTTTCTCCCATGTCCCCCCCTCCCTTGTGGAGGGAGTCCGGTCCGATGACCATGGATGAAGTACTGGCTGTCCAGAGTCGAGACCCAGGATGGACCGCTCGTCGGGACCCAGGATGGACCGCTCGCCTGTATCGGTTGGGGACATCTCTACGCTGGTCATCCGCCTCCGCTTGAGATGGTCTCCTGTGGACGGGACTCTCGCTGCTGTCTTGGATCCGCTTGAACTGAACTCTCGCGGCTGTGTTGGAGCCACTATGGATTGAACTTTCACAGCATCATGTTAGACCCGCTCGACATCCATTGCTTTCGGTCTCCTAGAGGGGGGGGGGGGGGTGCCCACATCTGAGGTCCTTTCCAAGGTTTCTCATAGTCAGCATTGTCACTGGCATCCCACTGGATGTGAATTCTCCCTGCCCACTGGGTGTGAGTTTTCCTTGCCCTTTTGTGGGTTCTTCCGAGGATGTTGTAGTCGTAATGATTTGTGCAGTCCTTTGAGACATTTGTGATTTGGGGCTATATAAATAAACATTGATTGATTGATTGATAAGGTGCAGATATAAATAGATTACTGTATAGATAAATATATTGCACTTTTGCATATGCATCCACGTTTATGGATGTATGTTATATTGTCCTTATATTCCAACGAGTTAATCCATTTTTGGGGGCAATTAAAGGGAATTTTTTATGATGCGTTCAAGAGTCTTGTGGCCTGAGGGAATAAGCTGTTACAGAACCTGGAGGTTCTGCTTCGGAGGCTGCGGAACCTCTTTCTAGAGTCCAGCAGTGAAAACAGTCCTTGGTGGGGGTGGGAGGATGGTAGGGGTGGGAGGAGTCTCTGCATATTTTCTGAGCCCTGGTCAAGCAGCGGCTTTTTGGGATCTCTTTTGTGGAGAAGATTTGCTGTACATTCTTGGATAGCAGGTTATAGTTGGCTCTAAATCATCATTTTAGCTGTTTGCAAATGCACTAAATCGTTGAATTTCAATAATCGTGATTCAATAAATAAAGGGTTTGTATGTTCTCTATATCCAACATTATTTATTATTCCAACTGATCCTTTTTGTAACACAGTGAATGAAGCACACATTTGTAGTTGTGTCCCCATATTCCTACTCTAATAACTCAGATAAGGTAACTTCATTGAGCAGTAGAGAATATGAGGTGTTTTTTTTGGTCCAGAACATGTTTTGCTTTATTCATTATTGACGTACTTCTCGCTACTTTATGTTGTACATTTTTTACATGAGATTTCATGTTCATTTTGACGGACTGAACTGCCTCATGTATACAATCATACTTTGTTTCTTCTAATCTTCTATTCAGCAGTGAGTCAACATGTCCTTTGTGATAGTTTTATTTTGGTTTAGCGATATCGTGGCATCGTCCATTCAAAAGCTCATAGAGAAAATTGCAAATTTAGCATTGCTTTGAATGCCATCATCAAGACAGATTTATGCCCATGTTTCTAAAACGACGGTAATATTTATTTTGTAGCTGAACTTTTACAGGCCTACTGAAATGAGATTTTCTTATTCAAACAGGGATAGCAGGTCCATTCTATGTGTCATACTTGATCATTTTGCGATATTGCCATATTTTTGCTGAAAGGATTTAGTAGAGCACATCGACGATAAAGTTCGCGACTTTTGGTAGCCTATAAAAAAGCCTTGCCTTTACCAGAAGTAGCAGACGATGTGAGCGTGACGTCACTGGTTGTAGGGCTCCTCACATCCTCACATTGTTTATAATCATAGCCACCAGCAGCAAGAGCGATTCGGACCCAGAAAGCACCGATTTCCCCATTAATTTGAGCGAGGATGAAAGATTCGTGGATGAGGATAGTGAGAGTGAACGACTGGAAGAAAAAAGAAATAAATAAAAAGACGACGGCAGTGGGAGCGATTCAGATGTTATTAGACACATTTACTAGGATAATTCTGGAAAACCCCTTATCTGCTTATTGTGTTACTAGTGTTTTAGGGAGATTATAAAGTCATACCTGAAAGTCGGAGGGGTGTGGTGACCGCCAGTGTCTCTGAGGGAAGCCATGGAGGAGCCAAGAAAGTCGCAGCTGCCTCTTTGACAGCTGCAGGAGGACTCCTCTCATGTCTCCGGTAAGAGACGACTTATTACCACAATTTTCTCACCGAAACCTGCCGGTTGACATGTGGTAGAGAAACATGTTTGCTTGACCGCTGTGTTCCATATCAAAGCTTCACAACAAATAAAGAAACACCGGCTTTGTTTGTGTCTCTAAAAGCAGCTGCAATCCACCGCTTTCCACCAACAGCATTCTTCTTTGTAGTATCCATTATTAATTAAAGAAATTGCAAAAGATTCAGCAACACAGATGTCCAGAATACTGTGTAATTATGTGATTAAATCGGACGACTTTTAGCCGTGAGTGGTGCTGGAATAAAATGTCCGCTACAACCAATAACGTCACAAGCATGCGTCAACATACGCGTCATCATTCCGCAACGTTTTCAACGGGACACTTCGAGGGAAATTTAAAATTGCAATTTAGTAAACTAAAAAGGCCGTATTGGCATGTGTTGCAATGTTAATATTTCATCATTGATATATAAACTATCAGACTGCGTGGTTGGTAGTAGTGGGTTTCAGTAGGCCTTTAATATATAAGGGCTAAAGAACATTTGTTCACTCATAGTTTTTGCCCATTTATTGTGTTTTGTTTACTTTTTAAAATTAATGCTGAAGCAGCATGGCAGTTTTGAATTTAGGTGTGTCCAGGTGAAATTATGACATTGGAGCCTTGGGCGATGCTGATATTATCCGATACCATATCAGCAGGAATTGTAAATATTTGTATTATTTTGTGGATCGAGTGAAATTAGTTGGAAAACAATAGGTATGAAAAACAATGTACTGTTTATTTCAAAATCCATCCATCCATTTTTTAACGCATGTCCCGTTCGGGGTGGTGGGGAGTTAAATTTTCTTCGACTGATGTACTAAAACATCATGTGGTTTATTTTGTACATATGTAGCATCATTGAAAAAGATACAAAGAATTGCTATGGCAACATTTAGTGCTGTGGTCCCCAACCGATTTGTACCAGGCCGCAGAAGAATTTTTCGTTCATTTTTATTTAAAAATAAATAAAAAATAAATAAATAAATAAAAATGTTTTTATTTTTTTATTAAATCAATACAAAAACACAATATACACTTAAAATTAGTGCACCAACCACAAAAACCTCCCTTTTTCATGACAAAAACATCCCTTTTTCATGACAAAAAAAAAAAAAAAAAGTAGTCCCCCACCGGGCCGCGGGACAAATTATTACGGGTTGACCGGTCCGCGGATACAAAAAGGTTGGGGACCACTGATTTAGTGGACTCATTTAGAACAGCAGTTTCTTTCATTCAAAAATTTTGGCTCGTTTTTCTACTTAGCAAACTCATCCCGCGGGCCGGATAAAACCTGTTCCCAGGCCTGATCCGGCCCGCGGGCCATATGTTTAACATCCCTGGTCTAATGGATAAAAGGAAACACAAATAAGCATATAAAGTCAACTGTTTTTTCCACTCTTTTGGTAATTAAACTCTTTACTCAGGACTAGATAATTATTTTTGACAACTTTTCCTATGTTAAATGATAAATGGGTTGTACTTGTATAGCGCTTTTCTACCTTCAAGGTACTCAAAGCGCTTTGACACTACTTCCACATTTACCCATTCACACACACATTCACACACTGATGGAGGGAGCTGCCATGCAAGGCGCCAACCAGCACCCATCAGGAGCAAGGGTGAAGTGTCTTGCTCAGGACACAACGGACGTGACGAGGTTGGTACTAGGTGGGATTTGAACCAGGGACCCTCGGGTTGCGCACAGCCACTCTCCCACTGCGGAACGCCGTCCCTGTTGATCAAATTTATTCCAATAAAGATTTATTTTACCAAAGACAAATAAAACATATATATATATTTTTTCCCCGATTATCAATCAATGTTTATTTATACAGCCCTAAATCACAAGTGTCTCAAAGGGCTGCACAAACCACAACGACATGCTCGGTAGGGCTCACATAAGGGCAAGGAAAAACTCACCCCAGTGGGATGTCGGTGACAGTGACTATGAGAAACCTTGGAGAGGACCGCATATGTGGGCAACCCCCCCAGGGGACCGAATGCAATGGATGTCGAGCGGATCTAACATGATATTGTGAAAGTGATTATAAACCCTGTCAATCTTAATTGAGACATTTTTTTGCTGAATTTATCAAGGGAACTTTCGTCCAAAATTCTGTTTGCTAAGGAGCGTGCCACTGCTGGCAATTTTCAGATGATTATGCACACATTATTTGATGCTAATTGATGATAAGTCTAGTTCCAACTGTGTTTAGTAATATTTGCAAAACATACCTTTCATTGCAAGTAAAAAATAGGTCGGGACCAAGCTTACAATTTGATGTCTACGAGTTTTCGAAGGTCTAAGGAACTATGCTTCTCAATACAACTGAACCCTAAATCAGCAAACAGTGACCAGGCAAGAGCCCCTCTAATCCGCCGCTATTCCAAATATCCAGTATATATGTCTCTGTTTATGACTCAGTCAATCAAATGAAGAATTTCACATCATAACTTAGAAACATGGTTCATTCATTTGGAACAATTTAGTCGCATATCCGCCACTGACTGAATGACTAAACATCCACAGGGCACAGTGCGAACACATTCTGCCTAACGCGAGTAATTAACACGTCTAACGTGACTAATTTCATCAAACATAAATTAGCATGTACTTCCTCGGGGCGTCCACTGCCAGTTACATTAATGGTGGCATGATTAAAGGTCCAATGTCGTGGTAGTATTTTTTTTTTTATTAAAGATTTTAAATAAGACTCAGGGGTGCCACCTTATTATAAGTGTGTTCTTGAAAAATGTAGATGCTGGAATTTAGACGGTTTAGCTGTCATGATCCACTACTTGGATCATGACAGTATCACCCTGTTTAGTATTTGACATCCTTAGTTCCTGGTGGCACTTCCTGTTTTGTTTCTGTTGCTTAGCTACGCATTTAGTGTCACCTGTCTCTTGTTTGTCATCGCGCACCTGCGTCCTAATTTTCTGTCCCTATTTTAGCCGCCCTTTGTTTGTTTTTCGGTCTCGCTGCGTAGTTTGCTTCCCATGCAACAGGTGACGTCGCTTTCCCGCATTGTGGTAAAATACCCTTTTGTACTCGTTTAGTTTCCATGCTATTTTGTTTGTTTGCTTTCCTAGCTCACATGCTAGTGTCTTTTGTTCTTTTTAGCTCACAGGCTAGTTTAGTTGTTTTTGTATCCTTTTACCAAAATGGATACATGGATGAGACAGCAGAGGATTGGGAGAATGTCATGTGGTCAGATGAAACCAAAATAGAACGTTTTGATATAAACTCAGCTCGTCGTGTTTGGAGGAAGAAGAATACTGAGTTGCATCCCAAGAACACCATACCTACTGTGAAGCATGGGGGTGGAAACATCATGCTTTGGGGCTGTTTTTCTGCTAAGGGGACAGGACGATTGATCCGTGTTAAGGAAAGAATGAATGGGGCCATGTATCGTGAGATTTTGAGCCAAAACCCCCTTCCATCGGTGAAAGCTTTGAATGGTTGACCAAATACTTATTTTCCACCATAATTTACAAATAAATTCTTTAAAATTCCTACAATGTAAATAACTGGATTTTTTTTTTCACATTCTGTCTCTCACAGTTGAAGTGTACCTATGATGAAAATGACAGACCTCTGTCATCATTTTAAGTGGGAGAACTTGCACAATCAGTGGGTGACTAAATACTTTTTTGCCCCACTGTACGTAAACAAGATGAGCTACGGTGCTAACGCGACACATGCATTTTAACAGCAACCTTATGCTATTTTAGCATTAACGCTGAAGATAAACAAAATAATGTCTCACATTAGCTGATAGTTTTGCGGAGGTTTATTTGAAGAGCCTGAGGTATAAAGCAGCCGTTTCAACATCTCTTAGCTCAAAAAGGAGGGATTTTATGTTGTTGTTTTCTCAGGTTTGACACTCATAAACGCATATTACTGTTAGAGCATCTTTTTAAACGTCCGCCTTTGCATCACAGGAGACCTTTAACAGTTAGATTTAATCTTACTGTTCCACCGTGCACCTCAACTAACCGTCTATTTATTGTGCAACCTCTCCATAAAAAAAAAAAAAAAAAAAAAAAAAAAAAAAAAAAAAAAAAAAAAAAAAAAAAAGTGTGTTTAAATGTGTTAATTGAACGCGGCCGGACCGTTATATCAGCCATCTGGGTCCGAATGTCTGCTCTGGCTCTTTTTTTTTTTCTCTTAAAAAGGCGCGTTATCAGACCGCTTCCTATCGCGGCGGCACCGTGATAGAAAAGTATGGAAGAGGCGACTCGGCAGTAATTGCCAGCCGTTGGGAAAGGGAAAGGGGGAAAAAATGTCAGCGCTAGCAACCGTGTTGTGAAATCAGCTGAAAAATCTCTGTTTATTAGAGAAGCGGGTATCTGAAATAGACTCTTGACTGATTTTATAGGGTTGCTATACAGTCTAGTTTATGGTAGCTGCACATAAAAAGAATACTAGCATGGGTCTCATGGGAGTCTCCAGCAGCCCAGTGGGGGGGGGGTTCAAATGTCCTGGAAGCAGAATGACAAAAATAAGACATTGTTGTCCATGTCAGGGGTCAAAGCAAATGATGCAGTTACCACGGCGACGGCCTCCGTAGTCAACCTCTGATGTTTTAATACTGTTGTTTCTCTCCAAAACACATCATTGCAGTCATAAATGCTAGTGCCATCCATTGCTTTAGCAGGCACTGCAATATTTGTGGAAATAGATTGGATTTCGAACCCACAGCACAGAAAGATTAGTTTTCAGAAATATATTCCAGTCATCATTTTAATTATAAATTAGAAGGTTGCTTATGAAGTGAATATTCTTTGGCCTTGGTAGAGGTCTACTTTATATATATATATATATATATATATATATATATATATATATATATATATATATATATATATATATATATATATATCGACTGCAAAGACAACATACTTAATGCGTGAGCAAATTGTCCAACAGTTTAAGAACACCATTTCTCAATGAGCTATTGCAAGAAATTTTGGGGATTTCACCATCTACGTAATATCATCGAAAGGTCCAGAGAATCTGGAGAAATCACTGCATGTAAGAGATGATATTACAGACCTTCGATCCCTCAGGCGGCACTGCATCAAAAAGCGACATCAATGTGTAAAGGATATCACCAAACGGGCTCAGAACATTTCAGAAAACCACTGTCAGTAAGTACAGTTTGTCGCTACATCTGTAAGTGCAAGTTAAAACTCTCCTATGCAAAGCCGAAGCCATTTATCAACAACACCCAGAAACGCCACCGGCTTCGCTGGGCCCGAGCTCATGCAGGATGGAGTGATGCAAAGTGGAAAAGTGTTCTGTGGTCTGACGAGTCCACATTTCAAATTGTTTTTGGAAACTGTGGACATCATGTCCTCTGGAACAAAGAGGATAAGAACCATCTGGATTGCTATACGTGCAACGTTGAAAAGCCAGCATCTGTGATGGTATGGGGGTGTATTAGTGCCCAAGGCATGGGTAACTTGCACATCTGTGAAGGCACCATTAATGCTGAAAGGTACATACAGGTTTTGGAGCAACATATGTTGCCTTCCAAGCAACGTTATCATGGACGCCTCTGCTTAATTCAGCAAGACAATGCCAAGCTACATGTTACAACAACGTGGCTTCGTTTTAAAAGAGTGCGTGTACTAGACTGGTTAAGTAAAGGTTAAATAAATATATAAGAACATGTAGACTATGTCATGAATGTTTATATACAACACAACCAATCCGAAATAGGTCTGAGCTACACAGCAAGTAGACAATAAATAGTTGAGATATTGTTCCATGTTTTTCCTGTTTCGTCTACACAAGATTAGACAGCTGAAATACATGAGACAGTTATGATTGTCTTAGAACAGGGGCGTCAAACGTACTGACCCAGGGCCGGATCTGGCCCGCGTACAGGTTTTACCTGGCTCGCGGGATGAGTTTAAGTATAAAAATTAAACTGAAATTTTTGAATGGAATAAACCGCTGTTCTAAATGTGTCCACTAGGTGTCACAATAGCAATTATTTGTATATTTGTACATGATGCTACATATGTACAAAATAAACCACATGATGTTAGTACATCAGTCGAGGAAAATGAGAACACTACATAAACAACATCCTGTATTTTGATTTTGATATTTTTTTATATTGATGGATTGAAACTTAACACCAATGCATTGACTCATGAACATTATCACATCATTTAGTCAGAAAAATATAAATAACGACAAATAAAGTATATACATACTATTAACCACAACAGGTGATTGTATACAAAATAAAACCACATTTTGATTTGTACAATTTCAGAATGTGCTTGTTCTATTTTTAAAGGCCTACTGAAATGAGACTTTCTTATTCAAACGGGGATAGCAGGTCCATTCTGTGTCATACTTGATCATTTTGCGATATTGCCATATTTTTGCTGAAAGGATTTAGTAGAGAACATCGACGATAAAGTTCGCAACTTTTGGTCGCTAATAAAAAAGCCTTGCCTTTACCGGAAGTAGCAGACGATGTGCACGTGACGTAACGGGTTGTAGGGCTCCTCACATCCTCACATTGTTTATAATGTGAGCCTCCAGCAGTAAAAGCTATTCGGACCAAGAAAACAACAATTTCCCCTTGAATTAGAGCTAGGATGAAAGGTTCGTGGATGAGGAAATTTAGAGTGAAGGATTACAAAAAAAAAAGGCGATTGCATTGGGAGTGATTCAGATGTTTTTAGACTTATTTACAAGGATAATTCTGGGAAATCCCTTATCTTTCTATTGTGTTGCTAGTGTTTTAGTGAGTTAAATAGTACCTGATAGTCGGAGGGGTGTGTCCACGGGTGTGTTGACGCCAGTCTCTGAGGGAAGTCACGAAGCTGCATCAGGACCGAAGCTCCGCTGATCTCCGGTAAGAGGCGACTTATTACCACAATTTTCTCACCGAAAACTGCCGGTTGACATGTAGTCGGGATCCATGTTCGCGTGACCGCTTTGATCCATTGTAAAGCTTTACCTCCAGGAATTTTTGAAACAAGAAAACATTGTGTGGCTAAAGGCTAAAAGCTTCCCACCTCCATCTTTCTACTTTGACTTCTCCATTATTAATTAAACAAATTCCAAAAGATTCAGCAACACAGAGTCCAAAATACTGTGTAATGGTGCGATGAAAAGAGACGACTTTTAGCCGTAAGTGGTGCTGGGCTAATATGTCCCCTCCAACCAACAACGTCACAAACACGCGTCATCATTCCGCGACATCTTCAACAGGAAACTCCGCGGGAAATTTAAAATTGTAATTTAGTAAACTAAAAAGGCCGTATTTGCATGTGTTGCAATGTTAAAATTTCATCATTGATATATAAACTATCAGACTGCGTGGTCGGTAGTAGTAGGTTTCAGTAGGCCTTTAAACAAAGAAAACAATCTGAAGTTGTCTTTATTTTTATGTTATCGTGCAGTGATTTTACATTTTTCTCCATGTGGCCCCCGACCTAAAATGAGTTAGACAACCCTCTCTTAGAATGATGCTGAAAATGTGAAGAGAACTAGCGACAAAGTTGCACGCTCGCATGTCGTTTGCAGGATCGCGATATCGCAATTTCTTCTGAATTGGTCTGTGTGGAGATTGCATGTTCTCCTCGTGACTGCGTGGGTTCCTTCCGGGTACTCCGGCTTCCTCCCACTTCCAAAGACATGCACCTGGGGATAGGTTGATTGGCAACACTAAATGGGCCCTAGTGTGTGAGTGTGAATGTTGTTTGTCTATCTGTGTTGGCCCTGTGATGAGGTGGCGACTTGTCCAGGGTGTACACCGGCTTCCGCTCGTGCGCAGCTGAGATAGGTTAAAAAAGGGACAAGCGGTGAACATGGACAGATGGATGGTTATTTCATCTCATTTGGGGAGATACTTTTGTATTTCAAGTGTAACAAAAAAACCAAGAGAAATTAAAGCTGCAAGCAGCGATGGATGGGACCGACTTTTGCTGGTGTTTCCTGCCTTTACCCATTCAACATATCTTCGCCTGCACATTACCTACCTTCCCTGCATCCTGGGGTCACACTGGTGCATCTTCCTTTCACCCATATATGATGGTGCTTCCTGCCATCAGCCAGACAACATATCTTCACCTTCACTTTACCTACATTCTCTGTATCCTGGAGTCAAACTGGTACCTCCTTCTTTCACCCAGTCAACATATCTTTACCCGCACAGTACCTGCCTTCTCTGCATTGTGTGGTCAGCAGCAGCATCAGCGTAACAGTTCTTTGAAGGCTCATAAAATCAAAACCAAGTTGTAATCAGAAGGGTTCAATCTCTTTCCTGTGCGAGTTTGAAGCGGACACAACAAACGCGCTCAGAGGAGATAATGTTTGAAAAAAGGTGACGGGTTTTTACAAAACTTTTGTTTTGAAGGGGTAATTGCCAACTTCCTGTTGATTTTAGCTGAAAGATGTCAAGTAATGAAATGTAGGTCTAAGTGAGACCTACATAGATGTTTTTTTTTCATGTCTCTACGACATTCCTACTGGAAGTTACAAGCAGCTTTTGTCTGTGTTTTCTTCCCAAGAGCAGTTTTGTCACTGTTTTATTCCTAGGGGGCGCTGGAGCGCAATTTTGAGTTTTTTTTTTATTTTTTTTTTTTTTTATTGGTCGCAATTTTCACCAGTCCTGATGTGTGTGTCCAGTTTGGTGAGTTTTGAAGCATTTTAAGGGGGTCAAATTACAGGTCAAAGAGACAAAAATTAAATTTTTTAGGAAACTTTTGTTTTGAAGGGGTTTTTTCGCCAACTTCCTGTTGATTTTTGCTGAAGGATGTAAGTGTATGAAATGTAGTTCTAAGTTAGACCTACATAGAGGTTTTTGTTTCATGTCTCTACGACATTCTTAGCGGAAGTTACAAGCAGTTTTGTCTGTGTTTATTCCTAGGGGGCGCTAGAGCGCAATTTTGAGTTTTTTTAATTTATTTTTTATTTATTTATTTCTTTATGAGATGACAATTTTCGCCAGTCCTGATATGTGTGTTAAATTTGGTGAGTTTTGAAGGGGGTCAAATTACAGCTCAAAGAGGCGGCGGTATTATAATATTAATAAAACCTTAGAAATACAATAGGGTCCTCTGTCCCAAAGGGATATTCAGTCCCTAAATATAAAAAAACACATTGAAACACAAGAAGTGAAGTGAATTATATTTATATAGTGCTTTTCTGTAGTGACTCAAAGCGCTTTACATAGTGAAACCCAATATCTATGTTACATTTAAATCAGTGTGGGAAGCACTGGGAACAGGTGGGTAAAGTGTCTTGCTCAAGGACACTACGGCAGTGACTAGGATGGCGGAAGCGGAATCAAACCTGTAACCCTCAAGTTGCTGGCACGGCCACTCTACCAACCGAGCTGTACCGCTTAGGAAAAAGCATGAAATGTGTGAAGTGCACTTCAGCCTAAAATGAAATGAAAAGGTAAAATCGCCCAAAAGGAACACGACAACTGTGAGTTTAATAAGTGCGTATTTTAGACATTTCACTAACATGTTTGTTTTTTTGTTTGACTAAATATAGACAAGTCAAACAAGTGTGGACTAAAATGGAATCTATTATGCGTTCTATCACTCTCTCCAATCCATCCACTAAGCTTTTAAGTCTTTAATGCATAAATGTTGCATTTGATCTATTCTTTATTTCTGGTGTTTTGTGCGGTTGTTTAGTTAACAAACAACATTTTACAGCGCTGCCTGGGAGCAACGGCTGTGCGGACAATAACTTTTATTCCTTGCCATTAGCTTTTTTTTTTTTTTTTTAATCAATAGCCTCAAGGCCCCGAAGGAGAGTATCTAGTCGGTAAAGGTCGCCTATTCTTCGTATTACAAACCTGCTTTGTCTGATTCGTCGGGCCTTGCGGCGGAGCGCCAAGGTGACCACTCGTCCAATCTGCGGCCTCATTAATGCGTCTGCGCGCCAACTGAATATCTGACATAAGATTTCCGATTTTGTTTTGTGCCAAAGCAACACTTCAATTATTCAGCAGCGCGCGTAATGAGTTATTCCTCGTTATTAACGGGCCACGCCGCAGCTTGTTTACGTGTTAAGATGTTCATCTTTTTACGCTTCATTATTTGTAAAGTTGAGCTTCGCCTCTTAAAAGGCTTCCAACTTTTCATTGAAGGGCTTAAAGTTTTTTTGTTTTTTTTATCAGTAGGCTCACAAATTGTCCTTGCAGTCTGGGCGTCTAAAAACTGCTCTCCTCCTTTTGAGGACGCTGAATAAAACCTTCATTGTCATTGCACAACTGCAACCACATTGTAGTCTTGGTTTTTTCTCTTTTTGGTCGCTCTAGAGAGCAGTTTTTTCTTACTTATTTTACGCAGCAAGCAAAACCTTTTTTTTAATTTACAACAAAATTCTGTGTGAAGAACTTCTCTGAAAATAAGTTACCGTATTTCCTTGAATTGCCGCCGGGGCACTAATTAATTTAAAACCTCTTCTCACTACTGCGCTTACCAAAGGCATGTGGTAAAGGTAAGCATGCGCTAATTATTTTAAACCTTTTCACACTCAAAGGCATGCAGTAAAAGGCATGCAGTAACAATTCAAAACCTCTTCTCACTACTGCGCTTACCAAAGGCATGTGGTAAAAGTAAGCATGCGCTAATTATTTTAAACCTTTTCGCACTCCGGCACTTACCAAAGGCATGCAGTAAAAATTTGAGTGTGATGTAATTGTGTGCGTAGAACTCTTCAAGAAAAGTTACCGTATTTCCTTGAATTGCCGCCGGGGCACTGATTAATTTAAAACCTCTTCTCACTACTGCGCTTACCAAAGGCATGTGGTAAAGGTAAGCATGCGCTAATTATTTTAAAACTTTTCACACTCAAAGGCATGCAGTAAAAATTTGACTGTGATGTAATTATGTGCGTAGAACTCTTCAAAAAAAGTTACCGTATTTCCTTGAATTGCCGCCGGGGCACTAATTTAAAACCTCTTCTCACTACTGCGCTTGCCAAAGGCATGTGGTAAAGGTAAGCATGCGCTAATTAATTTAAAACCTCTTCTCACTCCGGCACTTACCAAAGGCATGCAGTAAAAATTTGAGTGTGATGTAATTGTGTGCGAAGAACTTTTTAAAAAAAAGTTACCGTATTTCCTTGAATTGCTGAAAGGGGCACTAATTATTTTAAAATCTCTTCTCACTCCTGCGCTTACCAAAGGCATGTGATAGAGGTAAGCATGCGCTAATTATTTTAAAACTTCTTTACACTCCGGCACTTACCAAAGGCATGCAGTAAAAATTTGAGTGTGATGTAATTGTGTGCGAAAAACTTAAAAAAAAAAAAGTTACCGTATTTCCTTGAATTGCCGCCGGGGCACTAATTAATTTAAAACCTCTTCTCACTACTGCGCTTACCAAAGGCATGTGGTAAAGGTAAGCATGCGCTAAATATTTTAAAACCTCTTCTCACTTCGGCACTTACCAAAGGCATGCAGTAAAAATTTGAGTGTGATATAATTGTGTGCAAAGAACTTTTCAAAAAAAGTTACCGTACATCCTTAAATGCCGCCGGGGCACTAATTAATTTAAAACCTCTTCTCACTACTGCGCTTACCAAAGGCATGTGGTAAAGGTCAGCATGCGCTAATTATTTTAAAACCTCTTCTCACTCCGGCACTTACCAAAGGCATGCAGTCAAAATTTGAGTGTGATGTAAGGATACCATCATGAAAAGCAAATTTAATAAAAAAAAACATTATTATGGTCTTACCTTTACTTATAAATTAAGTCCATGCCAGCTCCTTCCGATCAAAAGCATCGATAACTTGTTTATAGAAGTCTTCCTTATCTTTCTTCAGTTTTAAAAGTCTCTCTGTCTTGATGGAGATCTTCCTTTATTACCTCCTGCTTCGATTGAAAGTCCAGTTTAGAAACCTGGTATCAAACCTCTTCTCACTCCGGCACTTACCAAAGGCATGCAGTAAAAAATTGAGTGTGATGTAAGGATACCATCATTAAAAGCAAATTTAACACAAAAAACATTATTATGGTCTTACCTTTACTTATAAATGAAGTCCATGTCAGCTCCTTCTGATCAAAAGCATTGATCGATAACTTGTTTATAGAAGCCTTCCTTATCTTTCTTCAGTTTTAAAAGTATCTCTGTCTCGATGGAGATCTTCCTTTATTACCTCCTGCTTCGATTGAAAGTCCAGTTTAGAAAACTGCTATCAGACCGCAGCTATCAGTTAGCTGGGCTCCTCAAGTGCGGGCGACGACAGAATTTTCCTCGGCCAACTCCCCCTCCCGTTCTGCTCCGTGGGTGATCTCTTTATCCCACCGCTGCCACCATGAAGTGTTATTGAATAAATAATACACTGGGTATTTAGGACTGGAACATGCTTTAGTTCAGCCCGGTTATTTACATAGCCAGCATAGGAGTGTTACATCCTAAAAGGTCCGTCGTGGACTCGCCGCGTCATATCCGTCCCAGCACATATCACGTCACTCATTGTCACTTCTTCTGCAGCCGAGTAGTCGCAAGAAGGATCACTAGCGCCCTCAACCACTAGGAGGCGGGAGTCATTTAATGTTTCATATTTGACACACGCAGCTACGGTATATTAGTAAAACATAGCTGCTTACTGTTCTTTTTAGCATACCGGTATTCAATAGCATGGACCTTAAAATCTACTGAATAGCTCTTAATCTTCTTCCCTTTATGCTATTTCAAATTACCGGTATTGAAATCAGCCTCCTCAATTTTGAAAATGATGACAAAAGACGGTTCGCAGCCGAGTGTGAAGTGACCGGAATGAGAATCAGCACCTCCAAGTCCGAGTCCATGGTTCCCGCCCGGAAAAGGGTGGAGTGCCATCTCCGGGTTGGGGAGGAGACCCTGCCCCAAGTGGAGGAGTTCAAGTACCTAGGAGTCTTGTTCACGAGTGGGGGAAGAGTGGATCGTGAGATCGACAGGCGGATCGGTGCGGCGTCTTCAGTAATGCGGACGCTGTATCGATCCGTTGTGGTGAAGAAGGAGCTGAGCCGGAAGGCAAAGCTCTCAATTTACCGGTCGATCTACGTTTCCATCCTCACCTATGGTCATGAGCTCTGGGTCATGATCGAAAGGATAAGATCACGGGTACAAGCGGCCGAAATGAGTTTCCTCCGCCGTGTGGCGGGGCTCTCCTTTAGAGATAGGGTGAGAAGCTCTGCCATCCAGGAGGAACTCAAAGTAAAGCCGCTGCTCCTCCACATCGAGAGGAGCCAGATGAGGTGGTTTGGGCATCTGGTCAGGATGTCACCCGAACGCCTCCCTAGGGAGGTGTTTTGGGCACGTCCAGCTGGTAGGAGGCCACGGGGAAGACCCAGGACACGTTGGGAAGACCATGTCTCCCGGCTGGCCTGGGAACGCCTCGGGATCCCCCGGGAAGAGCTAGACGAAGGGGCTGGGGAGAGGGAAGTCTGGGCTTCCCTGCTTAGGCTGCTGCCCCCGTGACCCGACCTCGGATAAGCGGAAGATGATGGATGGATGGATGACAAGGGACGTGTCACTCGTGACGTCACGAGTTAGACCCGGCAGTAATTCAAGTCAGGCGCATACGATATGCCCTGCGGCAATTTAAGGAAATACAGTATCCATCATTGTAGTTTGAAATCAAATTTTTAATAATAGAATGAAGGGTATATGTTTTTGTTTCCCTCTTTCTTGGCCTAAGCCTTTTGTAAGATAATTACTGCCTGTGTGTGTCTGTAAAATTCCCCTATTATTTAAAAGTCCAAGCACTAATATGAGTCCCTTGGACCGTTAAATGAGCGCCAAACATGATTCCCCTCATTTCTGAAAGAGTATGAGCTCAAATAGTTAGTTTTTTTGTTGCATCTTGAATGGAAAAATCTTCTTAACCAGGCTTCGCTACGCATCTTAAAATACCGCTCTGACCTGGGATCTGTAAGTCGTTTTGTTTTGAATCAGTTAATAGGTAGGCTAACCTTGCAACAAGAGTTGGTGGGCAGCCGAGGGTGAAGTCGGCTCTCTTGGTTGCTTTGTTGGGTCTGTTCCTGTCTCTCCATCCCAGCAGGTGATGGCGTGGAAAACCGCAGAGGCCACCGCAGTGTATATGTTTTTGTTGTTGTTGTTGTTGTTGTTTTACTTTTGTGGCTGTGTGTAGAAGTGGCTGGTTGCATCAGCTCTGCTCTTTTAATGTATTTAATGTCCTTTGTGTTCTTTGATGTTTCTTACACACATACTTATGTGTGCTATGGCTATAAGTTTTTTTCCTTGGCAGTCTGAACCATGGGCCCAGGCCTGGACTGATTTTTTTTTGTGTGTGTCAACCCCCCTTCTCAGCATTTACGTGTTTCTTACCTTTTTTGTATGGGGCGCCGGAAGTTGACGGACCCATCAGCGATCCTATTCTGTCTCCCTGTAATGTTTGTGCTGAAAATATTAATTTCCCCTCGGGGATTATTAAAGTATTTCTGATTCTGAAGATGTGGCTGTTAAAATGTGAGTGTAATGTTAGCATGTAGCTAAAATAACTATGCTAGTGTTGCTAAGATTAGTGTCCGCCTCTTCAAGTTTTTAAGAGGTCATAATGTGTTTGTTTTTCTACATTTAAACACTTGTGTTTTTTTGGTCACAATGCCGCTTTTTTTTTAAGACTGCACCACTATGGAGGCTGCTGGTTGCAGGAGCTCTGTGCTCTTGTGTGTCCTCCTTATGTGTTCCTGATTTGTCCCTCTTGTTTTGGTGTGTTTTTGGCTTTTGGGATCGGGCCCCTTTGGGACCCCACAACAAGGGGTGGCACTTTCGTGACTTCATCGCTGCTTTTTGGCGCCTTTTTGTGAACTTTTGGATCTGTCCCGGGGGGAGCCATGTCAATGTTTTGTTTACCCCTGAGACCAGTTGCCGGCTCTCTGCCACACCGGAGTCCACGTGGAGACACCAGAGATCCTCTGCGGACACATTCTTGCTCATCCGTGCGGCTTAAACTTTGACCGAGAGCTAGTGGGCAGAATAGGATGGAGTTGACTCTCTTAGCTGCTTTGTTGGGTCTGCTCCTACGTCTCAGGTGGCGTTGAGCATCGCAGAGGCCACCGCTATTTATATGGGTGTTGAAATAGTTCTTGTTTTGTTTTATTTTGTTGTTTGTCTGTGTATGATGCAATCGTATTTCCGCCGTTAATATAATTTATTGCTCACTTTTTTTCTTGGGTTTTACTTTTGTCGCTGTATGTTGAACTGGCGCCGCTGAATTGGCAGCCAATTGCATCAACCCTGTGCGCTTAATGTCTTTTTGTTTGTGTTTTTTGATGTTTAACCTGGTTTTCGTATGTCTTTACCTTATTTTTTGCCGTCTTTTAAGTATGCACAGCAACCACATCATTTCCTCACTTTGGGATGAACAAAGTCTGACCTATCTTTTTATCCTATGGATTGTTTTACAGACTTTTTTCAAGCTGTTTACTGACCATCTCTTTAGGATGTGCCGTTTTGAGGGCGGTCTTAATTGTGTCTTCGCCCCGTCAGCCATGTTGTAGTGTCTACTAACAAATATCAATTTTAACTATACTCAACTTTGTGTTAGAAACACAAAAGGATGCACGTGCATGTATGAGCCAGTCTGCCCCAAAACAAACAACAAGAGAACAGAGGAAATGAAGGCCCTTTTTGAATATAGCGTCAGAATACATTTGCAGACTTTACCCAAAGCACTTTGGATATATTTAAACCATATATGGATAATCCAAAACAATTTTGGTGCAAAAAACATCACAGGTTTTGCAAATTAATTTAGTAATTCATTTAATAAATACTTTTTACTCGTTTGGCAGAAGTATGAAGGAAAGCAAACTTATTTTTTAAATATCTCCGCAATGTCTCCATGGTTTGTGTTAAGGACTTATGCAGATCCCAAATACACAACAGCAGGTACCAGTAGGTAGGAAACGTTGATTTGCCTAATTGGGCCCCTATAGAAGGACCCATTACTTCAAGATGACCAAAATGTTACTAACAAGTTCATCTCGGGGCATTCAATCGCTCGCACCTGAACTCTTTGGTTTGTGTTAGAAGACTTTTCACTGCTCATCCGACTTGGCCTCACCAGTCTGTGCTCATAGACTTAGATTGGTCAGATCTAGTCTAGCAGCTGGCGTCAAAAACCCAAATATTTATACTCCAAAACAGGGACGTGCACATGATTATAGAGGGGCAGGGGCTCAAAGTCAGAAAAGGGCAGGACATTTTATTTTGGTCCTTTACACAATATGGAAATTAATGTAAAATTAATTTTGCTAATAGGAAGCTAACTACTTAGCTGTGTGTCCTTTGTAGGTAAAAGTGATTGCCATTTCTTTTGTCTCAACAAATTATTGTCATAATGAGTTAATTCACATTATCATAGGCTTGCAAGACATGCAAAGCAACAAAACACTGTTTTTTTATTAGGCTATTTATTGTTAAAGATAAGCACTTTAGTATTGAACATTGAACAGTGCAACATGAACTTCGAAAAATAAATAAATAAATAAGAACCCAAATAGAAAAAACTTCAATGTGAAAATCTGTCCTTCTTCCCTTAACTTGATGAAAACACCATCAAGTTGTAACTTATGGCCTTTCTCACCTAATGCTCAGACTAAACAACTGAAATACAATACAACTTTATATATAAACCTCTACTATGAGAGAAATGTGATCCGCCATAAACACAGTGCATTTTATTTTGAAATTTAACCCAGTGTTTTATTTTGTATTTTGTACAGTACTTCCTGTCCCGTACGATCCGCTCTGCTCTCTGTGTAATTGATGTGCCGTGCTCAATTGATGCGCTGTGCTCCGACGTCCAGCAAAAACAGAAGCTGACACAATGAATAATAGAATAATACAGCATTTTTTCGGAAATATTACCCATGTTAGATGCTGGATAAGTGGACGGCGACTAGACCATAACTCACAGGTTCAAGTTGCTCCACTGTCACGTCTCCTCAGGCCGCAGTTGGCTCTCTCTCCTCTCTCTCACTCACTCACTCGCCCTTCCTGTCCCTCTCTGGCGGAAGCACAGGCTCAAACAACCCGGTATTACAAGAAAACGTGGAGTATTTCTACCGCTGTTTTTTTGTTTTGTTTTGTTTTTTTACATCCCTAACAGGAATTTATGAATGTTGTTTAAAGGAAAAAAACAAACAAAACACACACACACAGGCAGAGGGCACTTTTTAAGACGAGGCAAAAAAGGGCAGGGGCTCTAGTACCCATAGGGCCCTATGTGTGCACGTGCCAGCTCCAAAACCAGGGGGTTGTGCCTGGGCAAGGATGGTTTTGGCCTGTGTTATTGAGAAAAACAACTGTTTTGATGCAAACGAGCATCCAAACCGTCAAAGCCAACAAATTCCTCTCGTTAGCATTGAGGTATTGTGTGGTAGAACGATCGCTGTGGATCGACCAATTCTATGTCCAAAATAGTCAAAAACCCCCATGTAAGCATTCCATTCAGTTGTAAACAAATAGTACAAATGGCATTCTGGTCCCCTTCTGGGACTAGAATGACTAGAATCGCAGCCATGAAGTGGCAACAGTTAGGCACCAGCGCCCACCGCCACCCCAAAAGGAATAAGCGGTAGAAATGGATGGATGGATGGATGAGTTATTTGTTGGGGGCTTTCAGGAATGGTTGAAAGGACAGTGTTGTGGGATGTGCGACGTGTTCAGGGATGTTTTTTCAACCTTGACATAGATGGCTTCCCTCACTCCTCCCTGACCAGAATCTGTACATTTTTGTTCTCAAGGGATTGCTGTTCTCTCTGAAGTATAGGTAGCTAGCTGAGTCTTGGCCTTGAGAGTTTGCCCGCCAATGCTGTGCCATCCATCGTCTTAGTGGTTGTTTTTTTCCCCCAATATATGAATCAGTGCATTCATTACACTGGATAGCATACACCAGATTGTTTTTGTAGTTGTGGGGTGTCCGGTCTTTAGGATGCACCAGTTTCTGTCTCAGGCTGTTGCCTCTTCTATAGACTCCATAGTCCATTTCCTCATGCTCTTTCCGCATTTCTTCTAGGATCTTAAGAAAACCATTAGTAAAAGAGGGTGCAACTTAACTCATTTTTCTCCCGTGTTTGTTCCGACTTGGACAAGGTGTTAACCCCGGATGCAGATGGGAGGCAAGATGGAATCAAAAACCGCGAGTCTTTCAGGCCCCTTCTACACTTAGGTTATCCAGGCTATAAGCCACCCACTGTTTTTCCTGTCCACACACATGCAATTTCACCGTTTAAAGGGGAACATTATCACAATTTCAAAACGGTTAAAAACAATAAAAATCACTTCCCAGTGGCTTGTTGTATTTTTTGAAGTTTTTTTCAAAATGTTACCGGTCCCGGAATATCCCTAAATAAAGCTTTAAAGTGCCTTATTTTTGCTATCTTCGAAACCACTGTCCATTTCCCTGTGACGTCATACAGGGCTGCCAATACAAACAACATGGCGGTTACCACAGCAAGATATAGCGACATTAGCTCGGATTCAGACTCGGATTTCAGCGGCTTAAGCGATTCAACAGATTACGCATGTATTGAAACAGATGGTCGGAGTATGGAGGCAGATAGCAAAAACGAAATTGAAGAAGAAATTGAAGCTATTGAGCGAATAGACATTGACGCTATTCGGCCATAGCGTGGGTGTACCTAATGAAGTGGCTCATAGCATGGCTGCCTTATTAGCATCGCCGGTAAAATGTGCAGACCAAACGATCAGGACTTTCGCATCTTGTGACACTGGAGCAACTTAAATCCGTCGATTGGTAAGTGTTTGTTTCGCATAAAATGTTTCAAATGTACATACAGCTAGCGTAAATAGCATGTTAGCATCAATTAGCGTAGCATGTTAGAATCGATTACCTGGCAGTCATGCCGTGACCAAATATGTCTGATTTGCACATAAGTCAACAACATCAACAAAACTCACCTTTGTGATTTCGTTGACTTAACCCTTGCAAATGCATCTGCAGGTTATCCATACATCTCTGTGTCATGTCAGTCTTTGCATCGCCGGTCAAATGTGAAGACACTTTGGTACATTCAATGGGGGTCTGGCGGCAGATTTCTTGCCAGTGGTGCAACTTGAATCCCTCCCTGTTAGTGTTGTTACACCCTCCGACAACACACCGACGAGGCATGATGTCTCCAAGGTTCCAAAAAATAGTCGAATAAACGGAAAATAACAGAGCTGAGACCCGGTGTTTGTAATGTGAAAATGAAAATTACATCGGTGACGTCACGTTCTGACGTCGTCGCTAAAAGACCGATAAACAGAAAGGCGTTTAATTTGCCAAAATTCACCCATTTAGAGTTTGGAAATCGGTTAAAAAAATACATGGTCTTTTTTCTGCAACATCAAGGTATATATTGATGCTTACATAGGTTTGGTGATAATGTTCCCCTTTAAGACCCTCTCCTCCTCCACTGCATCCACAAAAATAAATGTGCGCGACATGGTTACCTCTGACCTGGAAGTGTATTCTTACCCTGTGTTTCAATATAGACTATTGCCACATTCCTTTTAACAGTAAACCATCAGCAGCTGTTAGACTATTGTAGTAAATCACACTAAAGTACACGTGAAAGTAAACAATGTGATAAAGAACATTTTAAAACAATCATAGATATCTGGTCAGTACACTGTGCTTGTAGGCTGAAATTGGTGGTCGTATTTGACGGCCGCAACCACTTCATGGCTTTGCAATAGTTATGGACAACAAAACTAGATGTTGAGTAATCGCTCGACATCCATCGTCTGTGTGATGGTTCCTTGCTTGTGAGTTCCCCTGACACAGACAGACCTTCACTGGAGCCCGGGAAGTCTGGTTTTAACAATCCTTAATTCTGCGCATGCACACAGCGACAGCACTCTGTTCCGCAACTTTTCAGTCTTGCCGGCATGTCGTTTCTCTCGTCACTTTCCAGCGTGTCTTTTCTCTCGTTTATCTCCAGTGTCTTTCCAGCGTGTGCGTGCAGCGTCTGCCCACTGGCGTTCCATGCCCCTGACCGCTACTTATAAGTATGGCAGGTGATCAGTCCCAGCTGGGCAATCTACTCACCTGCCAGCTGTGCTTCGAAACCGGTCCCCTACACCAGTGGTTCTTAACCTTTTTTCAGTGATGTACCCCCTGTTAACATTTTTTTTTATTCAAGTACCCCCTAATCAGAGCAAAGCATTTTTGGTTAAAAAAAGAGATAAAGAAGTAAAATACAGCACTATGTCATCAGTTTCGGATTTATTAAATTGTATAACAGTGCAAAGTATTGCTCATCTGTAGTGGTCTTTCCTGAACTATTTGGGAAAAAAGATATAAAAATAACTAAAAACTTGCTGAAAAATAAAGAAGTGATTCAATTATAAATAAAAAATTCTACACATAGAAGTAATCATCAACTTAAAGTGCCCATTTTGGGGATTGTAATAGAGATCCATCTGGATTCATGAACTTAATTCTAAACATTTCTTCACAAAAAAAGTAATCTTTAACATCAATAATTTTGGAACATGTCCACAAAAAATCCAGCTGTCAACACTGAATATTGCAATGTTGCATTTCTTTTCACAGTTTATAAACTTACATTCATATTTTGTTGAAGTATTATTCAAAAAACATATTTATAAAGGATTTTTCAATTGTTGCTATTTGTAGAATATTCTAAAAACCAGGCTCCCCTCCACAGTCTGCTTTGCCAGTCCAAATGCATCCGCTGTTTTCCGTAGTATTCCCCTCGTCCACAGGAGCCCGCATTCTCGTTGTGTTCCCCTTCGACAAATGGACACATTTTTTTGCTAAATGGAATCACAGCTGACCTGGACACTCGTTGACAATCATATCCCACCAGGCTGCCGTTCTTCCAGGCCTTTTCCAAAACCGTTGCTCAGCATTGCTATGTTGCTGTCCTGAGATGTGTTGTACCCCAAATAGCGGCAATCACGTGTTTCCTTCTTTTAAGGTATTCATGTGTGATTCAAGGTATCATGTGTGATTTCCACAAACGTCTGTTATGAAGCTGGCTGTGGCGCATTCTTTTCGACACCACTTTCTGTGTGGGCCGCCGTCTTTCTGGCCTCACTTCCTCTCCGAACTCAGTTTGTAAAGAGCCGGAGATTAAAGAAATACACGGCGCACTTACCCATGTAAAGAATATCCAAGGCGAGGGACCTTAAACAATGTTTTAGTGTGGCTGAAACGGGGATTAGGCGAAATACAAACCCTGTTTCCATATGAGTTGGGAAATTGTGTTAGATACAAAGATTTGCAAATCATTTTCAACCCATATTCAGTTGAATATGCTACAAAGACAACATATTTGATGTTCAAACTGATAAACATTTGTTTTTGCAAATCATTAACTGTAGAATTTGATGCGAGCAACATGTGCCAAAGAAGTAGGGAAAGGTGGCAATACATACTGATAAAGTTGAGGAATGCTCATCAAACACTTATTTGGAACATCCCACAGGTGTACAGGCCAATTGGGAACAGGTGGGTGCCATGATTGGGTATAAAAACAGCTTCCCAAAAAATGTTCAGTCTTTCACAAGAAAGGTGGGGCGAGGTACACCCCTTTGTCCACAACTGCATTAACAAATAGTCAAACAGTTTAAGAACAACGTTTCTCAAAGTGCAATTGCAAGAAATTTAGGGATTTCAACATCTACGCAACATAATATCATCAAAAGATTCAGAGAATCTGGAGAAATCACTCTATGTAAGCGGCATGGCCGGAAACCAACATTGAATGAGCGTGACCTTCGATCCCTCAGACGGCACTGTAACAAAAACCGACATCAATCTCTGAAGGATATCACCACATGGGCTCAGGAACACTTCAGAAAACCACTGTCACTAAATACAGTTCTTCGCTACATCTGTAAGTGCAAGTTAAAGCTCTACTGTGCAAAGCGAAAGCCATTTATCAACAACATCCAGAAACGCCGCCGGGTTCTCTCGGCCCGAGATCATCAAAGATGGACTGACGCAAAGTGGAAAAGTGTTCTGTGGTCTGACGAGTCCACATTTCTAATTGTTTTTGGAAATATTCGATATCGTGTCATCCGGACCTAAGGGGAAGCGAACCATCCAGACTGTTATCGACGCAAAGTTCAAAAGCCAGCATCTGTGATGGGTAACTTACACATCTGTGAAGGCACCATTAATGCTGAAAGGTACATACAGGTTTTGGAACAACATGTGCTGCCATCCAAGCGCCGTCTTTTTAAAGGACGCCCCTGCTTATTTCAGCAAGACAATGCCAAGCCACATTCAGCACGTGTTACAACAGCGTGGCTTCATAAAAAAATGAGTTCGGCTACTTTCCTGGCCCGCCTGCAGTCCAGACTTGTCTCCCATCGAAAATGTGTGGCGCATTATGAAGTGTAAAATACAACAGCGGAGACCCTGGACTGTTGAGCGAATGAAGCTCTACATAAAACAAGAATGGGAAAAAATTCCACTTTCAAAGCTTCAACAATTAGTTTCCTCAAAACCCAAACGTTTATTGAGTGCTGTTAAAAGAAAAGGTGATGTTACACAGTGGTGAACATGCCCTTTCCCAACTACTTTGGCATGTGTTGCAGCCATGAAATTTTAAGTTAATTATTATTTGCAAAAAATACATAAAGTTTATGAGTTTGAACATCAAATATCTTGTCTTTGTAGAGCATTCAATTGAATATGGGTTGAAAATGATTTGCAAATCATTGTATTCCGTTTATATTTACATCTAACACAATTTCCCAACTCATATGGAAACAGGGTTTGTAATTATTTGTTTAAGGAGTTA
This sequence comes from Nerophis ophidion, assembly GCF_033978795.1. Taxonomy (NCBI): domain Eukaryota; kingdom Metazoa; phylum Chordata; class Actinopteri; order Syngnathiformes; family Syngnathidae; genus Nerophis; species Nerophis ophidion. The sequence goes on along the minus strand of NC_084625.1, from coordinate 18,736,963 downwards.
GCCGGCTTAATGTAGACAGGGCCTAAGTGAGTCTGAAATGCAAACAAAAGGTGATGGGGTAGAAACGCACACCCTATACGGTCGTCAGTAAGCTGGCACCTCAGAGGTCGGCGAGAGGAAAGACCAGGGCACACCGACCGAAGAAAAAATCCACGAAAGATATCCGCTCCACCTTAGGGAGTACAGAAAAAGCACACGGAGGTTGGGCATATTATACAAAGGCGAAAAATATATCGGACTTGGAGGTCAAACAACGCATGTGATGTGGGGGGGGACGAGGAACAATAACCAGCAAAGCACAGCTCTCTCTCCAAGCTTGAGTAGTCCATGGACTGATTAGTGGCAGGTGTGCCCTGATGGTTTGCTTCTCGCCGAGGAAGAATGAACTGACTAATAAAAAAGCAGAAAAGGGAACATGCAGGGACAACACAAAGGGAAGGCAGGAGAACAAAAACAATAGTTGTTGTATGTATGTCTGTTTTTCCACAGGTTCTGACTGAGTTTTTCTCCCCTGGAGGGTGTCTCTGATTTTTAAGATCGCACTGGTCTTTTAAATATATTTCATGGACCAAACTTTGACCAAAAACCTTCTTCTTCTAAGTCGGTGGTCAGCAACCCGCGGCTCTAGAGCTGCATGCGGATAGTGCGCTAGTGGCTCCCTGGACCTTTTTCAGAGATGTGGAAAAATGGAAAAAGATGAATACATTTTATGCATATATATATATATATATATATATATATATATACATATACATATATATATATATATATATATATATATATATATATATATATTCTGTCGGAGAACAAACATGACACAAACCTTCCTAATTGTTACCAATCCCACTGTTTATGTTATACATGCTTCACTGATGAGAGCATTTGGCAAGCACCGTTTTGTCCTACTAATTTCAGCGATCCTTGAACTCATCATAGTTTGTTTACATGTACAACTTTCTCTGATGCTGCCACAGAAAGACCTGTTTTATGCCACTCATTCTTCGTCTCATTTTGTCCACCAAACTTTTTATGCTGTGTGTGAATGCACAAAAGTGAGCTTTGTTGATTTTATTGATTTGCGGGAGTGCTTATCAGGCATATTTGGTCAATCCAAGACTGCAAGCTAATCGATGCTAACATGTTATTTAGGCTAACTGCATGTACATATTGCATCATTGTGTCTCGTCTGTTTCGAAATGGAACTGAGAATAGAAACAGGTCAGGAGTTACCAGGTTCTAATTTGCTTCCTTTTTTAAAAAGGGGAGATAGTCTTGCTATCTTGAAATCTTTTGGTACTTGGCCTTGTTTAATTGAGAGGTTTATTATGTGTGTGATGATTGGGGTAATGATGGTGGCAGAGTCCCTGAGGAATCTGGAGGGGATATTGTCAAGGCCGGTGGCCTTGTTTGGGTGGAGCACGCTCAATTTTTTGAGACCATTTCTAAGTTGCCAGGAGAACAGTACATTTCGGACTGCATTGTGCCAAGTGGGAAATTTGGTTGTGGTGTGGGGTTGGTTTTTCAGGAGTTGGTCTAAGCCCCTTAGTTCCAGTAAAAGGGACTTTGAATGCTCCAGGATACCAAAACATTTTGGACAAATCCATGCTCCCAACTTTGCGGGAACAGTTTGGAGCGGGCCCCTTTCTCTCCCAACATGACTGTGCACCAATGCACAAAGCAAGTTCCATAAAGACATGGATGACAGAGTCTGGTGTGGATGAACTTGACTGGCCTGTACAGAGTCCTGACCTGAACCCGATAGAACACCTTTGGGATGAATTAGAACGGAAAACTGAGAGCCAGGCGTTCTCGACCAACATCAGTGTGTGACCTCACCAATGCACTTTTGGAAGAATGGTAGACAATTCCTATAAACACACTCTGCAACCTTGTGGACAGCCTTCCCAGAATAGTTGAAGCTGTAGTACTTGCAAAAGGTGGACCGACATCATATTGAACCCTATAGGTTAGGAATGGGATGGCCCTTCAAGTTCATATGTGAGTCAATGTAAAGTGGCTCTTTCCATCATTTCAGCAGACTGCATTGCAAAAGGATTAACCCCTCCAGGAGTGGCGCCATGATGAAAACCATCCCGACTGTCTAAAATAGGGCCAATGTTGTCAGAATTACAGTAGCCCTTTAACGTTACGTTACTGGTCTTACTTACTTTATATATTTCCGTATCAAGGCTAGATTCTACGCTGCTGATCGGCCTCCGCTTGGGATGGTTTCCTGTGGACGGGACTCTCGCTGCTGTCTTGGATCCGCCTTGAACTGAACTCTCGCGGCTGTGTTGGAGCCACTATGGATTGAACTTTCACAGTATCATGTTAGACCCGCTCGACATCCATTGCTTTCGGTCCCCTAGAGGGGGGGGGGTTGCCCACATCTGAGGTCCTCCCCAAGGTTTCTCATAGTCAGCATTGTCACTGGCGTCCCACTGGATGTGAATTCTCCCTGCCCACTGGGTGTGAGTTTTCCTTGCCCTTTTGTGGGTTCTTCCGAGGATGTTGTAGTCGTAATGATTTGTGCAGTCCTTTGAGACATTTGTGATTTGGGGCTATATAAATAAACATTGATTGATTGATTGATTGATTTTGGCCAAAGATGTGTTATAAGACGTCGGCTGCAAGCATGAAATACGCTTTTGAAATATCAATGACGGAGAAATCATCACGCTACTCTATCTTTTGAGCTGGAGACCAATCAGTCCGTTTGATCGGCATGGGAACACGTGCATGTAGACTCACGGGACACTTCATTAGGCGCTCCCCCGCGCGATCGCTAACGACATCCAGCACAATATTCACAAACTGACTTATGATTGACGCAGTCAGAGGGTGCGAATAATAGATGCAGCTCTCGGTATGTTGCAGTTGTGCACCACTGCAGACCATAACTGCTCAAATTGAGCTGCGGTCTTTTTTTAATTTATTTTTTTATTAATTTAGCAGCAGAATTCCCAAAACGTCCTTCTGCCAAGTTTATCCGTCCACGTGTGTCTCCGAGGAACAACAAAGGGGAGAACATCTTGCTGGCTGTCTTTATCGACCTGGCAGTCACTGATGACCTGTATGATTTGCTCACTAAGGACGCATGGAGTGAAAGTCAATGGGGAGGCTGGAACGCCCTTGTGACATTACATGATGCTGTACAATACACGAAGCAGCATCAATGTTGGTGAAGAAGCCAAATTCTGTGGTAATAATCGCATTGATACAGGGGTGTCGACCTCATTTTAGCTCAGGGGCCACATGGAGAAAATTCTACTCCCAAGTGGGCTGGAATGGTGAAATCATGTCATGATAACTTAAAAATAAAGACAACTTCAGATTGTTTTCTTTGTTTCAAAATAGAACGAGCACAATCTGAAAACATACAAATCTGAATTTTTTTTTTTTTTTTTACACTTACATGTTGCTGTCCATAGTAGACTATCTTCATTTGTCGTGATTTATATGTTTCTGAATAAATTATGCGATAATATTCATCAGTCAAATAGGTGTGAGTCTGACAGAGTTTTAAAATGACTTTGTGGAGAGACGGAGCCGACGAGCCGACAGCAGGGTAGGACAAACGGTGGTCCTTCTCAAAATGGCGGCCAGGGGGCGGAGTGTGCGGCGGAGAGGCGGGGTGCTGAGGTGGGTTCTGCGGCCGTCTTCGGGGTTGCCTCCTGCTGCACCGCCAGGTGTTCCTCCGCCAACTTTACTGCCGCTTTTACGTCCAGGGGACTGTGGTACCTCACCCAGGCTGAGGTCCTGGTCGGGATGGTGTCCAGGAATCGTTCCAAAATTATGGCCTCCAGCATCTTCGGATCTTGCCCATTGGGCTGGAGCCACCGGGCTGCTGCGTCCCTCAGCCGGTAGGCGAACACTTCGCCCTGAACTTCCTGCGGTGGTCTTCGGGGCTGCTGCCGACTCTGTCCAGGATTGCATGCCGGAGGTTGCCATATTGCAGGCGGGCGGCTGCCGGGAGACTCAACCCCGCCCGCTGTGTCTCCCCCACCAGGAGCGGCAGCAGTTTCGCTCCCCGTTCTTCTTCCAGCCATTTGTTCGCTACTGCTGTCACCTCGAAGACATCCAGGAACGTCTGGGGATCCTCACCTTCTACCATGCGTTTCATGGTCGGTCCCCCTCCCGCTGTCTCCACTCTGTCCATCATGGTTTTAAGCACCTCCGCCAACTTTACTGCAGCTTTCACGTCCAGGGGACTGTGGTACCTCACCCAGGCTGAGGTCCTGGTCAGGATGGCGTCCAGGAATCGTTCCAAAATTATGGCCTCCAGCATATTCGGATCTTGCCCATTGGGCTGGAGCAACCGTGTCGCTGCGTCCCTCAGCCGGTAGTCGAACACAAACGGCCGGTCGTCTGGCTCCAGCCTCATCGCCCTGAACTTCCTGCGGTGGTCTTCGGGGCTGTTGCCGACTCTGTCCAGGATTGCATGCCGGAGGTTGGCATATTGCAGGCGGCCGGCTGCCGGGAGACTCAAACCCGCCCGCTGGGCCTCCCCCACCAGGAGCGGCAGCAGTTTCGCTCCCCATTCTTCTTCCAGGCATTTGTTCGCCACTGCTGTCACCTCGAAGACATCCAGGAACGTCTGGGGATCCACACCTTCTACCATGCGTTTCATGGTCGATCCTCCTCCCGCTGTCTCCAATCTGTCCATCAGGGTTTTAAGCACCTGTGTCTGCTGCTGGCTTGCTGCTGACACCTGGGCCAGCACTTGCCCAAGTGCCTCGAGAGGAGTTGGTGGCGACATTTCCTTGTGCATTTGTTTTTGTTGGGCACCACTGTGGAACGGCTTCCTGCTGTCATCGTGTGGGTTGCAGGGACCATTGAGGACGGACATCGCCGAGCAGGTTTGACTCTTGTTTTATTTTTCACTAAAGCCTCTGTCTTTTGCTCGGATCGCTTTTCAGCGCCTCCGATCCTGCTCGCTCCTCTCTCGCCTTCAGTCGGCCGCGTCTTTGTCGCTCTCATCGGCTTGCTCCCGGTCGTTGTCGGTCTTCAGGTTCTGTTGCTGGTTCTCCTAATCTTTCTGCCCCGATCGCTCCTCCTTCTCCCCTTTTATGCTGCAGGATAAGATGCAGGGATTGAGAGCAGGTGTGTGATCTACGCACCTGACTTGGATTACCGCAGCGTCGCTCCAAGCGCGCCCCGCCTCTCCGCTCCGCCACACACTCCGCCCCCTGGCCGCCATCTTGACTAGTACCGCCAATTTTCCTACCCTGCTGTCGGCTCCGTCTCTCCACAGTCTTACTTGTATTTTATTTTTATCTCTACACATGGTTTCGTCATGTTTTGTTTTGGATTCATTAGGCTCTCTTGTTTGTTATGTCACCATGCCAACCCAGCAGTTTTCACCTGTTATGTGTTCACGACTCACGCACCTGATTTGTCTGGACTCACGCACCTGTCATCACTGCACCTATTTAAGCCTGTAGTTGCCAGGCAGTCAGCCTGACAACATCACCCTCTACCACCTTCTACTCACCCTCGACACACCCTTGTTATCCATGCCTATGATCCATGTTCCTTTCTTGTTCCAAATAAGTATTTTTTTATTCATGCCATAGTGCAAGTATTTGATTTATGTCCATAGTTTTGCATTAGTGCAAGTTTTTGTTTTCATAGCCAAGTTTTGAACCTCCGCTGAGAGCGCCTTTTGTTTGTTCCTGTGTATAGTAAAATTTAAAATAGGTCATTACCTTCACATCGTGTCCGGTCCAATCGCTTTGCACCACAGGAAAACAAATCACACCATAGTCCAAGTCTTGACAGATTCTTACTATTTTACAAGTTGTATTATTTTTTTATTTTCCAACGTTCCTCAGAAGAGCCATCTGCCTCAGGGGTTATTGGCCGTGCTTTTGGGGGCGCTTTTGTGTCAGCGTCCTGGTGGCCATTGTCCGACCATCTCCTGGTGCAGATGGCTCCTTTGATAGGAGCTCCTCTGTACTCAGCCACTTCCATGAATTGATATACGTGGAGCCCGACTTAAACAAGTTGAAAAACTTATTCCATTTAGTGGTCAATTGTACAGAATATGTACTGAACTGTACAATCTACTAATAAAAGTTTCAATCAATCAATCATTAGTTCATATAGTTGTGTGTGTGTGTGTGTTTGTGTTCGGTATCTGTGTCTGTGTCTATGTGTACATATGTGATAATGAAGGATACTGTATGGGTCACTGGGGTATTGTTTTTAACTTTGTAAAGCACTTTGCGTTGCATTTCTGTCAAGTTTAAGCGCCAAACTATTTATTAAACAAGACAAAAAGCAAAGGATCAAGCAGAGACAGATTTCAATTTTGCTCATGAGGAGAAACATATGGGGCTGCACACTCAGTTACAGTCTCCCACCACGCTCGGAGGTACAGCCCCCGCGCCCACCATTTTATTCAGAAGTTCCCTAGTTAAATCGCTGAAGCTGCTTCTAAAGGGAGGGGTCACATATTATGCAAGCAGCTCCAGTAGACAGAACACGTGATTAGTTAAAATGGAAATGTGCTGAGCCTCGTGATTTCGCCCTGTCTCTGCTTTGTCTGCGTTGAAGTACTCGAAGTCCGTCCTTGGCTGTTAGCAAGCTGAAAGACACAAACAGCAGCAGCTATGCACTCCTAACTTACAGTGGAAGAAAACAAGTTATGTGCTTTTAAGCATAAGAGTTGTTTGATAACTTATATATAATTAATAATAAGTGCTTTATAAACAAAGTTTGATTGAGTAAAATGCTCTCATTGGTGTAACATTTTAATCCGTCAGACAATGCAATAAATAGTAATATCAAAATCAAATTACATGAAATTATTATTGTGATTTACTCATTTTCCTCAACTGATATACTAACATCTTGTGGTTTATTCTGCACATATATAGCATCATCTACAACAAAACCTGTGAATGTGGACTCATTTCATGAATCACACATGAAGTCAGAAGGGGATACATGTTATTTCAGCATATTTACGCGCGCCCAGGTAACGAGTCCCCAGTCCTCTATCCTAACCGGGCACATAGCTCCGCCCCTTCTGAAGTCAAGAACACTTTTGCGGCAGGGGATACAAATAATTGCTATTGTGACATCCAGTGGACACATTTAGCAAAAGAGCAGTTTATTTTATCAAAACATTTCAGCTATTTTTTTGTACTTACCAAAATCGTCTCGTGGGCCGTATAAAACCTGTTCAGGCCCGCGGGCCGTACGTTTGACACCCTTGCATTAATACCTCCTTAATTACAAATTTCCGTTCCTTCTGTAACCACGGAATAACCAGAGACTTTGGCCCCGGTTGCAAAGAAGCGTGTCGTGTATTCCTTAAGGTAAAGTTAAAGTACCAATGATTGTCACACACTAGGTTTGGTGAAATTTGTCCTCTGCTTTTGACCCATCCCCTTGTTCACCCCCTAGGAAGTGAAGGGAGCAGTGGGCAGCAGCGGTGCCACGCCCCTTGATGCTGAGTGCCAAGCAGGGAGGTAATGGGTCCCATCTATATAGTCTTTGGTATGACTCGGACGGGGTTTGAACTCACAACCTACAGATCTCAGGGCGGAGACTCTAACCACTTGGAAACTCTTCCTGTCTATGGCTAACAGTTTGGATATTATTCTGTCTCCTGACCTATTATGACGTTAAGGACAAGTGGTAGAAAATGAATTATTACTCTACTTGTTCATTTCCTGTTAATATCTGCTTACTTTCTCTTTTAACATGTTCTATCTACACTTCTGTTAAAATTTAATAATCACTTATTCTTCTGTTGTTTGGATACTTTACATTCATTTTGGATGATACACCAAATTTGGGTATCGATCTGATATAAAGTCGTTACAGGATCATACGACGGTCATATTCAAAGTCCTCATGTGTCCAAGGACATATTTCCTGAGTTTGTAAAATATTTACTCAACTAATACCGGTATACCGTACAACCCTAGATGCTACATAAACTACTTCTACTACTCTGCCCCCCCTCCCTTATGGAAGGGGGGGAACAGGTCCGGCTGCCATGGATGAAGTGCTGGCTGTCCAGAGTCGTGACCCGGGGTGGACTGCTCGCCTCTGCATCGGTTGGGGACATCTCTGAGCATCCGCTCGGGATGGTCTCCTGCTGACCCCACTATGGACTGGACTCTCACTATTATGTTAGATCCACCGCCATAGCTCGGTTGGTAGAGTGGCCGTGTCAGCATCTTGAGGGTTGCAGGTTCGATTCCCGCTTGTACCATCCTAGTTTCTCCCGTTGTGTCCTTGGGCAAGACACTTTACCCACCTGCTCCCAGTGCCACCCACACTGGTTTAAATGAAACTTAGATATTGGGTGTCACTATGTAAAGCACTTTCAGTCACTTGAGAAAAGCGCTATATAAATATAAGTCACTTCAAGTCACTTCACTATAGACTGGACTTTCACAATATTATGCTATTATGCATTGGGTCTCCCCTAGGGGGAGGGCCCGCCCACATCTGCAGTCCTCTCTGTCAGGCTTGCCACTGACAGTTTGTGTTTTAGTTTTTCCTCTGTGTGTGTTTAGTATTTCCTGTTTTTAGTTCCTGTCTACGCTCTTATTTGGTCTGTTTCCTGTTTTTTTCCCTGTGCGCTGTTTTCCCCTCAGCTGCGGCTGATTGGCACCTGGCCACACCTGGTGTCAATCAGCACCGTCCTATTTTACCTGCTTTGTTCCTCCAGTCAGTGCTGGATTATTGTCGATGTCGCTTTTGTCGTTGCTACCTGTCGTGTCGTATCATATGTCAATGCAGCGTTGCGGTAAGCTATATTTGATAGTGGTTTGTAGCTTATTGTCTTTTGTTCCCTGCTTCCAAGTTTGTTTTTATATTATAAGTACAACTTCTGTTTGTTGTTCGATACCTGCTAGCTTCCACGCTAGGCCTCTATGTTTGTCATCCACCCACGTGCACGCTTTTTGTTTGTACCCTTTGTTTGTTTTTTGGCTTAGTGTTTTAAATCAAATCATGTTTTCTGACTCCATGCCTGCCTCATTCTCTGCATCTTGGGGTTCGTCACAAACGAACTCTGACCGAATAATCCAGCCAAATTTGAACCCCGCAGGGATGTCTAGGGCCGAGAGGCTTCAATTAGCGTTAAAACTAATGGCTAATTTAAAGGAAAGTTTGGCCGCTTTCCACGCCCTCTCCCACCCACCACTGTTGTCTGTGGGCCTATCTGGGGACGTCTTGGATCCGTTCCTTGGGGGGGCGGCTATCAGTAGCTGTGCAGATGGGGAGGCACAGCTCCTTCGCGTCTCAGTTGGTCTGCAACTGGGACGGTGGGTCTGAAACCTACGGCGCCATCACCTCCAGTGGGTCTGCAACCTACGGCGCTGCCACCACACACTCCGGTGGGCCAACAGTCTCCACCGCGCACTAGCTTCCACGCTACCTGCTAGCTTCCACGCTAGGCCTTTTTGTTTGTTATCCACCCACGTGCGCGCTTTTTGTTTGTACCCTTTGTTTGTTTTTTGTCTTAGTGTTTCAAATTAAATCATGTTTTCTCACTCTGTGCCTGCCTCCTTATCTGCATCTTGGGGTTCGATTGATGAACATATTGTTAGATTATGCTGTCAGTCAAACCTGAGCGTCACCAAGGTCCACAGTCGATGTGTGCGGTGCTGTTGCCTTGGTGACGTCAAGCACGCACACACATCTGTGCGCACAAATTGGCTTCAATCAAACGCGGTGAGCAGACAAAGAGTGGCCACGTCCACTGTGATTATT
>NC_084625.1:18644725-18722225 GCF_033978795.1 Nerophis ophidion | reverse complement strand
CCTCGTCACCAACGAGTAAAAGTTTTTGTTTGGGGAACCAATTCCTCGTAACCGGTAGGCGGAAAATGGACTAGTTTGTTCCATGCAATATTTTGACAACATTTTGTCAAAAACTGTCGTTGAGAAGCGTATCATACAGTACGTAAAAAAACAACCACCCGTAAGGGGCGCCACATTTACAATTATATGAAGATGACTGGTCCTCTTCCAATGTTTGTTGGGTCCTGGATTTTAATTTCAAAGGATGAGCCTGACGCCAATCCAGTTAGTCCACCCTGGATTGGTTCGGGTCCTACATAAATAATCCTCTGAGTAAATCCACAACTGTAATCCTTGTAAGTGTCACTATGAGGGAAAGGAAAATGATGTCAAGTTGACCTCAAAAGGCCACAGCAGACATGTTTCCAGATGGTTCTGTGGACCTAAAGATTTGTGGGCTTTGCAACACCAGGCTGTCACCCCAAAGCTGTTTGTTTTCCAGCATTAATGACGCTGAATGGAGGTTTTTGCTGAGTACACAAACTCCCTGATGAGGTTACTTACATGTATCGACACCCTGGAGCAGTCTGACGTCCCGCTCAAGGGCGACTCCAACATTGTTCAGTGAACTGCTCGGATTTGAACTCTCGACCTTGTCGGGCGAAACGCTCCTCTCCGGGGGACGGGCGTCCCTAATGTGGGACACTGTTTTATTTATTTCCGTAGGGTTGTTCATCCAAAAAGACATCCCATGTATTTAAGTGACTATTATTAATCCAGCACCACCAGAGGGCAGAGAAGGCATCTTATTTTGAAGTAATGTATGCGGGACGAGGCCCCATTGCGTCCCTGCGCTGTCCCGGCGGGCCCATCCATCCTTCTCAAGCAGGAATTAAAATCGCATGAAAATCAGACGCTTCATTAGTTAGACTGCGAGACGACCAGAGGCGTACACGAGGACTGCAGTCCGTAGGGAGTGTTCCCGGGTTGTCGGTGACCCTGCACCACTCGCACAGCATGTGGGACCAATGGTGCTGTAGTGGTTCACGTGGCTGACTTTAATTCAAGGCCCCCCAATGACAGCAGCTCACAAAATAGTGACCATTTTTACTACACAATAATATATTCACTATATTGCCAAAAGTATTTGGCCGTCCATCCAAATAAATAAATAATAAATAAATGGTTTGTACTTGTATAGCGCTTTTCTACCTTCAAGGTACTCAAAGAGCTTCGACACTACTTCCACATTCACACACTGATGGAGGGAGCTGCCATGCAAGGCGCTAACCAGCAACCATCGATTTGAATCCGTCCCGACCAGAAATGCTCCGTGATACATCCCAAGAAACAACGTCACGTAGCTCAGTCATTAGGTGCAGATAGCGAAAGCAGGAAAACAACGGAGGGGAAAAAGCGCTCCAAGGTGTAATAAAGTTCAAAACAACATCCAATGAATAAATTTACTGAGAGATTTGAGCAGGGTTCAAACACATGACCAACACTTTTACGACCAACCGGGAACATAGCAACCAGGCTAGCAACGCACCTCCTTTACATCTACATATATATACAACATTTTTTTACTTTTGTTTTACTTTCCTTGTAAACAAAGCAAAATCACACTGTATATGTGTTTTCAGTCTAATTATAAATAACGCAGACGAGGCGTGTTGGCTGAGTTCTTGACGTTTACTGCCGGGTGACGACACGCAACAACACTTTTCGAGGCTACCGCGCATGCTCGTCACTCCCGTTGCATGCTGTGTAGTGTAGTTGTTATATTCCCTAGCTCACGGGTGTCAAACTCTGGCCCGCGGGCCAAATTTGGCTCTTGAGGCAATTTCCAATTAACATTAGAGCTGGCCCGCCGGTACACCGCATTCACCGCCAATACTCTTACTTGCCAACCCTCACAATTTTCCGGGAGACTCCCGAATTTCAGTGCCCCTCCCGAAAATCTCACGGGGCAATAATTCTCCCAAATTTCTCCCGATTTCTACCCGGACAACAATATTGGGGGCGTGCCTTAAAGGCACTGCCTTTAGCGTCTTCTACAACCTGTCGTCATGTCCGGTTTTCCTCCATACAAACAGCGTGCCGGCCCATTTACAAAATATATGCGGCTTTTACACACACACAGGTGAATGCAAGGCATATTTGTTCAAAATCCATACAGGTCACACTGAGGGTGGCCGTATAAACAACTTTAACACTGTTACTAATATGCGCCACACTGTGAACCCACACCAAGCAAGAATGACAAACACATTTTTGGGAGAGCATCCGCACGGTAACACAACATAAACACAACAGTACAAATACCCAGAACCCCTTGCAGCACCAACTCTTCCGGGACGCTACAATATACACCACTGGCTACCAACAACCGTGTGTCGCAAACTGAGCAGTAAAAAGGCCTGAATGGTTGATTTATTCATTGTTACTTTATTTTCAAATGTATTCGCCTGTGGAAAAAGTTTATGTTGATATTTACCTCATAAGGCTGCAAATAGAAAAAGAGGCATTCAATTTTTCATTTACATTTTTTTTTATATACCATTGATGATTTTTCGTTTGTTTTTTTAAAGTTGATTTTGACACGATGGCGAGGCATAATGGATGCGTGTTGCTACCCCAGGGATGCAAGAGGACCAGGACAGGCAGGAGTTGCAGGTAAGATTAGATTTAATACAAAAACAAAAAATAATACTGGTACAAAATGCAAAGAAAAGGCGTGCCGAATGCACGGAGAGCTATGCTAATAATTAGCAACGAGAGCAGAGTACAGGAATAGAGGTGCAGAGCGCACGCAAAGCTAAGGCGAGACTTAGCAATAGTGATTACAAAAATAAGAACCAACGTGCGTGTTGCAAGTAGCAAACAAAACAGCCAGGAGGAACTAAGGTAGCAGGTGGTCTTAAATACAACACAAATAATTCAAAACAGGTGTGCGTAATGAGTCCGTGCAGGAGGCATACTTAGGTTGCCATGGTGACAATACAAAACAAGGAAGTGCGCTAACAAACGGGATCGGTAGAGTCCAAAACATGATCAAAACATAGTAGGACAATACAAAAAAGACAAACATGCTAGAGATGTGTGATCCGGAAGCCGGATCACAACATTACCCCCCCCTTAAGGGGCAGATCCCAGATGCCCCCAAAAAACTGCAATAAAGAGAACCCCCTCCCAAAACCAGAAAGTTCACAAACGAAGGGAGGGCGGAAGGAGTCCACGGTGGAGGGTCGCCAGATCGCATGTCCCCGAATCCACCGAGGACACATCATGTGGCGGCGGCGGGTGGAACGCTGCTGCCGAAAAAGCTTTGGCGGGCGACCTCGAAAAGGCCACATTAGTGGCCGCCTCGCAGGATGAGGTGCCCGGCGAGGCGGACGACCCGGGCACGGCCACATCCGTGGCCGACATGGAGGAGGGAGTATCTGGCGAGGAGGATGACCTCGCAGAGGCCACGCCCGTGGTCGACGTGGTGGACGACGCCTCAGCACCGAAATCCCAGCAGGCTTGGAAGCAGCAGACGAGGGTGCGGGGACTGCAGCCAAAGCAGGCCCGAGTGCAGCTGGCGAGGATGATGCGGGTGCTGCAGCCGCAGGAGTCGTCGGAGGCGGCCTGGGAGCCGCAGGAGTCGTCGGAGGCGGCCTGGGAGCCGCAGGAGTCGTCGGAGGCGGCCTGGGAGCCGCAGGAGTCGTCGGAGGCGGCCTGGGAGCCGCAGGAGTCGTCGGTGGTGCTGGTGTGGGCTCCAGCCCCGTCGTCGACGCTGGTGTGGGCTCCAGCCCCGTCGTCGGCGCTGGTGTGGGCTCCAGCCCCGTCGTCGGCGCTGGTGTGGGCTCCAGCCCCGTCGTCGGCGCTGGTGTGGGCTCCAGCCCCGTCGTCGGCGCTGGTGTGGGCTCCAGCCCCGTCGTCGGCGCTGGTGTGGGCTCCAGCCCCGTCGTCGGCGGTGCTTGGCGGCACGGAGCTGGCACCGGTGCTTGGCGGCACGGAGCTGGCACCGGTACCTGTCGTGGTGCTGGTACCGGAGTGGGCTCCAGCCTTGGAGTTTGTGCTGGTGTGAGAACCAGACTGGGAGTTTGTGCTGGTGTGAGAACCAGACTGGGAGCTGGTGTGAGAACCAGACTGGGAGCTGGTGTGAGAACCAGACTGGGAGCAGGTGTCGGCTTCAGCCGAGGAGCAGGTGTCGGCTTCAGCCGAGGAGCAGGTGTCGGCTTCAGCCGAGGAGCAGGTGTCGGCTTCAGCCGAGGAGCAGGTGTCGGCTTCAGCCGAGGAGCAGGTGTCGGCTTCAGCCGAGGAGCAGGTGTCGGCTTCAGCCGAGGAGCAGGTGTCGGCTTCAGCCGAGGAGCAGGTGTCGGCTTCAGCCGAGGAGCAGGTGTCGGCTTCAGCCGAGGAGCAGGTGTCGGCTTCAGCCGAGGAGCAGGTGTCGGCGTCAGCCGAGGAGCAGGTGTCGGCGTCAGCCGAGGAGCAGGAGTCGGCGTCAGCCGAGGAGCAGGAGTCGGCGTCAGCCGAGGAGCAGGAGTCGGCGTCAGCCGAGGAGCAGGAGTCGGCGTCAGCCGAGGAGCAGGAGTCGGCGTCAGCCGAGGAGCAGGTGTCGGCGTCAGCCGAGGAGCACTAAGAGACTGGCAGAGAGGAGGACTAGGACTACTATGAGGATTTGGACTAACACTAGGACTTGGGCAAGGACTTGTGTGAGGACCAGTACTTACAATCAAACTAGTGCTTTTATAAGGACTTGGGCAAGGACCAGGACTTACAGTCGAACCAGGGCTTGGGCAGGAACTAGGACTTGAGGTCAACCTAGGGCAAGGACTGGGACTTACAATCATACTGGTGCTCGGGCAAGGACTTGGACAAAGACTAGGACTTACAGTGACACTGGGGCTCGGACAAGAATTTGGGCAAGGACTAGGGTTACTGTGAGGACTAAGACCACGAGGGGAATTAGGACACGGACTACGATCAAGACTACACGAAGGTACGTAACTGGGACCGGGACTTGGACTACCATTAAGAGAATGACTTGAACAAGGACTTGGGCTAGGACTCGGACTACGACTCAGTCTACGAGTTGATCTACAATGTTGGCCAGAAGTCGGACCAGGACTGGGACTAGGCTTGAACACCGGTGGTGGAGGGCGCACTGGAGGTAGTGGACTAGCGAGTCGAAAAGTCGGTGGAGGAGGTTTAGGTGGCCTTAGTGGCTTGACCGGGGGAAACACAGGTGGAGGAGGAAAAGTAGGTAGCTCATGTTGCCTTAGTTTGCATCTAGAAATAACATCTGTATAGAACTTAGTTGTGTCTATAGAGTCCAAAAAATCATAGTCAATATTTGAAACAGGTTGAGAATAAGACTCAACAATATAAAAATCCTCAGAAAAAATATCATCGACAGGGGGTGGTATTGAGTCACCAGGGGGCGTTGACGAAATGACGTCACCGTGATGGACCGGTGGGCCGGAGGTATGCCCTGGCCTTACAGCCCAGTCGGAAGAGTGGTTGGAATATGGAGAAAAAACAAAACTTCCAAACCTCAGGGAAGAGTACTGGGCTGTTGTCTGCGCGCTGCTGTCCGGGGAAAAAGTCTTCGCGGCTTGGCGAAGGGAAGACTTTTGGTGGTCCACTGCGAGGCGGCGTTGTGCTGGCTGTTTTCTGACACGATGGCGAGGCATAATGGATGCGTGTTGCTACCCCAGGGATGCAAGAGGACCAGGACAGGCAGGAGTTGCAGGTAAGATTAGATTTAATACAAAAACAAAAAATAATACTGGTACAAAATGCAAAGAAAAGGCGTGCCGAATGCACGGAGAGCTATGCTAATAATTAGCAACGAGAGCAGAGTACAGGAATAGAGGTGCAGAGCGCACGCAAAGCTAAGGCGAGACTTAGCAATAGTGATTACAAAAATAAGAACCAACGTGCGTGTTGCAAGTAGCAAACAAAACAGCCAGGAGGAACTAAGGTAGCAGGTGGTCTTAAATACAACACAAATAATTCAAAACAGGTGTGCGTAATGAGTCCGTGCAGGAGGCATACTTAGGTTGCCATGGTGACAATACAAAACAAGGAAGTGCGCTAACAAACGGGATCGGTAGAGTCCAAAACATGATCAAAACATAGTAGGACAATACAAAAAAGACAAACATGCTAGAGATGTGTGATCCGGAAGCCGGATCACAACAGATTTTGCACTATTAAGTTACATAAGTGTTGCTTTTTCCATATTCAGTGTTAAAGCAAATCAGTGTAACAAACTGAGCAATAATTAAGGTTTTTTTCATGCACTTTCTCTTGCTACTTCAAGGCTTGAATGTTTGATTCATTCATTATTATTTCATTTTCAAATTCATTATTAGCCTGCGGAAAACGTTTGTTTTGAGATTTACCTCAGACGGCTGCAAATTGAATAAAGGCATTCAATATTTATTAAAATTTTATTTGATATGCCATTGATATTTTTTATTAATTGTAACTGGATTTTGCATATAACTATACAATTATATAAGCCTTGCTTGTTCAATAGTCAATGCAAAACTTGTTTGGGTCCCTATTAAAAGGTTCATTTTTTCAACCTTGGCCCGCGGTTTTGTTCAGGTTAAAATTTTGGCCCACTCTGTATTTGAGTTTGACACCCCTGCCCTAGCTCATAAAGAAAATGTTAACTCAATAAAGTGTATTTATTTTTTTAGCTTTAACTTTTCATATTTTAGCATTGTAACCACATTTGCAATGATCAGAATCAGGTGTTCTAATCACTTGGCTCGGCCATAGGTGTATAAAATCAAGCGCTTAGGCATGGAGACTGTTTCTACAAACATTTGTGAAAGAATGGGCCGCTCTCAGTGATTTATAGCCTGTCCAAAAAATCCAGTCCAGAAATGTCTTCACTCATAAATATTCCAAAAACAACTGTCGGCTTTACTATAAAAACATGGAAGAATTTGGGAACAACAGCAACTCAGCCACCAAGTGGTAGGCCACTTAAACTGACAGAGAGAGGTCAGCGGATGCTGAAGCGCATAAAGCAGGGGTGCCCATTACGTCGATCGCGAGCTACCAGTCGACCGCGGGGGGTGTGTCAGTCGATCTCCAGCCAGGCTTTTAAAAAAAAATAGACCTAAAAATTAGAGATCATCAATCTTCACCAAGACGTCACTTAAATGACATTCACGGTACCGGAGGGTCTTGTGAGATGACGCTGGCTGCTGCAAGATCATTATTATGAAAATATGACCGAGAGGAAGGCGAGAAACACTTTTTATTTCAACAGACTCTCGCGCCGTACCTTCCGTCAAAACTCTAAAGGCCGACTGCACATTTCCTATCTTCACAATAAAAGCCCTGCTTCATGCTGCCTGCGCTAACTAAATACAGAGTCTCGGAAAACTGGCGTGCACAAGCGATCCCTCAGAAAGCTGGCGTGCACATCACTTGTGCACGCCAGCTTTCCGAGACTATTATTTTGTTAGCGCAGACAGCATGAAGCGGGGCTTTTATTTTGAAGATAGGAAATGTGCAGTCGGCCATTAGAGTTTTGACGGAAGGGACGGCGCGAAAGTCTGTTGAAATAAAAAGTGTTTCTCGCCTTCCTCTTTGTCATTTTTTCATAATAATGAACTGGCAGCAGCCAGCGTCATCTCACAAGACCCTTGGGTGCCGTGAATGTCAATCAAGCAAGCTACGGAATTTGCCGACAATGTTTTTCTTGTAAAGTGTATGTAAGCTGGATGAATTAGATGCCAAAAACCAACCACTTTCATGTGGTATTGTACAGAAAGGACACCTTTTTTTCTCCTCCATTTGAAAATGTGGGCGTTATCATCATTACTGTCTGATTCCAATCAATGCAAGTCATCAGAATCAGGTAATACACCAACTTATATTCTTGTCTTTGTGAAAGAAAGACATCTATATGTGTTACACATGCTTGTATTATCATTAAACACATTTAACTTATTTACAAAAATGTCTCTTTCATAAATAAATAAATATAAATGATATACATAAATGAGGTAGATCCCCTCGAGTTGGTCAATTGAAAAGTAGCTCGCCTGCAGAAAAAGTGTGGGCACCCCTGGCATAAAGTATATGAAGTATATTTATTTATAAAGCTTTTTTTCCTCAAGTGACTCAACGTGCTTTACATAGTGAAACCCAATTTCTAAGTTACAATTAAACCAGTGCATAGTGCAAAGAAGTCGCGGACTCTGCCTTTTTGGGCTTTCCGCAGGTGGACGGCTTACCTGCTACCACTCGTCATGTCATTGCGTTTACGACTCTGCTGGCTAGGCGTACAATTCTTTTTAAATGGAAGCTTGCGTCTCCGCCGAGCCAAAACAGCTGGATACAAGATGTCTTGCGGTGTCTGCAATTAGAGAATCTTCACTTCTCACAGAAAGGACCTTTGTCATCTTTCCATAAAACTTGGGGCCCCCTCTTAAACCTTATTAGGTAAAAGCTTGACATCACCCCAAGCGATTTGAATAATACAGCTTAGACAGAGTTGACCGCTGAAGACCCCCCCCCAAAACCCCATTCCCTCTGTTTATTTACTTTTACGTTATACTTTATTGTATATCTTATGTTTTGTTTTATTTATTTATTTTACCTTATCCATCCATCCATCCGTCATCTTCCGCTTATCCGAGGTTGGGTCGCGGGGGCAGCAGCCTAAGCAGGGAAGCCCAGACTTCCCCCTCCCCAGCCACTTCGTCTAGCTCTTCCCGGGGGATCCCGAGGCGTCCCCAGGCCCGGCAGGGTCTCCTCCCCAACCCGGAGATGGTACTCCACCCTTTTCCGGGCGAGAACCATGGACTCGGACTTGGAGGTGCTGATTCTCATTCCGGTCGCTTCACATCCGGCTGCGAACCAATCCAGTGAGAGCTGAAGATCCCAGCCAGATGAAGCCATCAGGACCACATCATCTGCAAAAAGCAGAGACCTAATCCCATGGCCAGCTGGGAGACATAGTCTTCATCTGGCTCCTCTCGATGTGGGGGAGCAGCGGCTTTACTTTGAGTTCCTCCCGGATGGCAGAGCTTCTCACCCTATCTCTAAAGGAGAGCCCCGCCACCCGGCGGAGGAAACTCATTTCAGCCGCTTGTACCCGTGATCTTATCCTTTCGGTCATGACCCAAAGCTCATGACCATAGGTGAGGATGGGAACATAGATCGACCAGTAAATTGAGAGCTTTGCCTTCCGGCTCAGCTCCTTCTTCACCACAACGGATCGATACAACGTCCGCATTACTGAAGACGCCGCACCGATCCGCCTGTCGATCTCACAATCCACTCTTCCTCCACTCGTGAACAAGACTCCTAGATACTTGAACTCTTCCACTTGGGGCAGGGTCTCCTCCCCAACCCGGAGATGGTACTCCACCCTTTTCCGGGCGAGAACCATGGACTCGGACCTGGAGGTGCTGATTCTCATTCCGGTCGCTTCACATTCGGCTGCGAACCAATCCAGTGAGAGCTGAAGATCCCGGCCAGATGAAGCCATCAGGACCACATCATCTGCAAAAAGCAGAGACCTAATCCCACGGCCACCAAACCGGAACCCCTCAACGCCTTGACTGCGCCTAGAAATTCCGTCCATAAAAGTTATGAACAGAATCTGTGACAAAGGAAAACCTTGGCGGAGTCCAACCCTCTCTGGAAACGTGTCCGACTTACTGCCAGCAATGCGGACCAAGCTCTGGCACTGATCATACCTTACCTATTATTTTATTTATTTCAATATATTTTGTTAAATTGAATGTATGGTTGCATATATTCATGTGTGTCTATTTTGTTGTGGGCACTAGGTGACAATTACTATGGGAACTGAGTGGGTGGGTACTGTAAGGGGTGGGGTTTACTATGTTTATTGTAAAATGTGCGGACACCTCAATTTGCTGTTACCATGTTCTATCACACTGTACTGTCTGCAAAATTCAATAAAAATATTTTGGGAAAAAAAATAATAATAAAAGAGGTCGCGGACTTTCAGCACAGTCACTTGCTACCGAGCCTCAAACTTCATGTGACCTTCCAATTAGCCCACGCACAGTACGCAGAGAGCTTCATGGAATGGGTTTTCTATGGCCGAGCAGCTGCATCTAAGCCATATATCACCATTCCAATGCAAAGCGTGGGATTCAGTGGTGTAAAGCACATCACCACTGGACTCTAGATCAGTGGAGACGCCATCTCTGGAGTGATGAATCAGGCTTTTCCATCCGGCAATCTGATAGACGAGTCTGGGTTTGGACATTGCAAAGAGAACGGTATATTTTGGACTGCATTGTGCCGAGTGTGAAATTTGGTGGAGGAGGAATTATAGTGTGGGGTTGTTTTTCAGGAGTTGGGCTTGGCGCCTTAGTTCCAGTGAAAGGAACTTCGAATGCTCCATCATACCAAAACATTTTGGACAATTCCATGCTCCCAACCTTGTGGGAACAGTTTGGAGCGGGCCCCTTCCTCTTCCTACATGACTGTGAACCAGTGCACAAAGCAAGGTCCATAAAGACATGGATGACAGAGTATGGTGGGGATGAACTTGACTGGCCTGCACAGAGTCCTGACCTGAACCTGACAGAACACCTTTGGGATGAATTAGAACGGAGACTGAGCGCCAGACCTTCTCGACCAACATCAGTGTGTGACCTCACCAATTCGCTTTTGGAAGAATGGTCGACAAATCCTATAAACACACTTCGCAACCTTGTGGACAGCCTTCCCAGAAGAGTTGAAGCTGTAATAGCTGCAAAAGGTGGACCGACATCATATAGAAGCCTGTGGGTTAGGAATGGATGGCACTTCAAGTTCATATGTAAATCAAGGCAGGTGGCCAAATACTTTTGGCAATATAGTGTACTTTAAGGCAAGCCTATTCAACTTTTAATTTTAACGACTGGACAACAAAGTATGAATGTATGGAAATCGCTGACTTTGTGATGTCGTTTGTATTCGTGGTCACGTTGTTTTGGGCTGTTTAACTTTGGCGATCAAAACTGGTTGAATAAATCTAGCGCTGAATTTGACCAGCAGAGGGCGATAAAGCTACACCTTAGGTTTATTCGTGTTAAACCGCATGTGTGCAATGTTTGTTGTGTGTATTAACACCAAACCTTCTATATATTTTATGCAACATACCCAATGGACACTATCTATTTAAAATACACAATGTCGGTTATACTTTTGTCATGCTTGTATTTTCAGTCTGACAAACCTAAATATAGGAAGATGTATAAAGAAATAAAACTGAGGAAGAAAAATGATTGAACAGAAGGAACATCAATCATCAACAAAACTTGGCTTCTGTCGAGCTGCACACGCTGGAAACGAGTAGCGAGGGAAGAATAATGAATTTATTGACAGTGCAGTGTGAAAGCTGGTGTGTTTACTTTGTAATTAAGTAAACGCAGTCTCAAAGAAATATAACCCGCTGAGACACTTTCTGAAGAATCATCCAAATTTTGATGTTTGCCCCCTGAGACCTCGGGCTCTTGAAACTGCGGCCCTCTTCAATATGTAGTTGATTGGCCCTGCCGTGGGGACTGTCCAAAGTGTGGCCCCTGGGGCCATTTTCCAAGTTAAAATGCACATGTCCCAGTGTGGGGGGGGGGAGGTGTGGCCAGCGCACTTGCAGGAGAAAAGATCACCGCCGCTGTCCGTGGTGCTGGGGACGAGCACCATCGGCTTAGGAGCGGGGCATGTGTTGACGGCGAGACACAGCTGGCAGGTGATTAGATTTCACAGGTGGTACGTGTTAATCTAATCACCTATTGTCTTTTACAGTAGTGGTCGGGAGCAGAGAAGGGAGGAGACTTGGAGAGCAGTGTGTCATGTAAATGCTTGATGGAAAAATAAAACCTGTTGTTTAAATCAGAACACCGGTATCCAGCTGACGTGTGTGATTCAACCACCCCACTAGAAGGAGACTTCTACACCCAGATTAGAATGTTACATATAAAACTATGAAAAAATTTAACCGGCTCTATTCCCTCCAAAACTGGGAACTGAAAACCAAAACTGTATGTGTCATGATAAACATGTACACATTTCTTGCATTCTTGCAAATAGTAAGTTTTCGAGTGTGCTAAAGTTAGTTAAGGCAGGGCACGTTTAATTTTGAGCACAATTCTGAGGCAAGGCAATTCAACGTGCTTTACAGACGCTTAAAATGACGAGAATATTAATACAATCTTATATAGAAAATAAAATCACTATAAAAAATAATCATGAATCGATCTAATTTGTTTGTTATTTATTCAGATGACAGCATTTATTGTCCTACACTGTATTGTTTTTTTTAATCTCTAATGTACAAAATGTCATGAGCGTGAAGGCACTTTTTGTAGCGTGATCTCAAGATGCTAGATGAAAGGCAGACAGTGAGTAAAAAAACATGACTTTAATGAAGAATAGAAAGCACACTCAAGAAAGAGTGGGAGAACACATAACTGGGATTGTAGAACAAAAGAAGGCGAGTGCAGTTAATAAGTGCGCAAGACACGGAACTTATTTTGGAGAAAAGCAAAAACTAGCATGAGGTAGTAAACAAAACAACAGGAAGTAAGCATAGCACTGCAATGATTTGAAGACAGCGCCGGATTGAAATTGGAGACTGTGGAGAGGTGGAGCCGGCAGTCTGACAGAGAGGCAGGGCACCCCGGCGAGGAGGCGGCGACGGCGAGCGAACGGCGAGGCGGGGAGCGAAGGCTCAATTAGGGACGGCGTGGCGCAGTGGGGAGAGTGGCCGTGCGCAACCCAAGCGTCCCTGGTTCAATTCCCACCTAGTACCAACCTCGTCACGTCTGTTGTGTCCTGAGCAAGACACTTCACCCTTGCTCCTGATGGGTGCTGGTTGGCGCCTTGCATGGCAGCTCCCTCCATCAGTGTGTGAATGTGTGTGTGAATGGGTAAATGTGGAAGTAGTGTCAAAGCGCTTTGAGTACCTTGAAGGTAGAAAAGCGCTATACAAGTACAACCCATTTTTTAAGATCAGGTGCATGGATCGCGCACCTGGGGACAATCTAATTATCCTTTCACACTGTTTATTAAGGGCGACAGCTGTGAATGTCAGAGGAAGAGGCAGAGAGACTAGAAGGAGCAAGAGTGCAGCTGACGCAGAGCGAGAGAGGAGGAGAGCCAAAGACAGATGACAAGCGGGCGGAGTAGAGGAGCTGAAAAACGACCTGGACTGAGGTTTTTATTGAAAAAATAAACAAAGTCAAACTGCTCAAAGCCATGTCCTTCCTTGGTGGTCCTGGGAACCCACGCTACAGCGTGAGACTTTTTGGCAACCGGGTTCAAGTGTGTCCCGGTTGCCAGTCAAGGACAGGTGTGGGAGCCAGCACTCACTGGCCGGACAGGGAAGCAAAATTACAAAGTAAGAGTATTGAACTTAAACACCATACAAATGGGAAAAAACAATCAAACATAAGTGCAAAAAATGTACAAAATGTATCAGGGGCCACTAAGGCGGCGCTAAAGAGCCGCGGGTTGCTGACCCCCGCAATAGACAATAACACCACAGGTTGAAATAGTCTATGTTTTAAAAGGAGAGCTTCATCTATGGGAGCACGACTGGTTCGTCAGTTTTTGTGGCCCTCAAAAAGTGTTTCTGCCAGGGGCCGGCCCTCCAAACTACATCCAAGTTTACTTTCTATAGCATTGCCCACTTACTGCCATAAAAATGGCTACTGGAATATGACTTTTTAGCCTCAGAGGTCCTTTATTCTCTTGCACCTCGGGGGACACGATGCAATCATCGTCTCAATATTGGGTAAACACCGTTCCTGTCGAGAATGTTCCCCGAGACGTGGCCACTTACTTGACTTAACGCTCACTTTGCTGGCGAAAACAATGTCCTTCCTTGGTGGTCATGGGAACCCACGCTACAGCGTGGGACTGTTACAGAGACTTTTTGCCAACCGGGTTCAAGTGTGTCCCGGTTGCCAGTCAAGGACAGGTGTGGGAGCCAGCACTCACTGGCCGGACAGGGAAGTAAAACTACAAAGTAATAGTGAGGAACTTAAACACCATACAAATGGGAAAAAACAAACAAACATAAGTGCAAAAAATGTACAAAATGTATCAGAGGCCACTAGGGCGGCGCTAAAGAGCCGCGGGTTGCAGACCCAAGCAATAGACAATAACACCACAGGTTGAAATAGTCTATGTTTTAAAAGGAGAGCTTCATCTATAGGAGCACGACTGGTTCGTCAGTTTTTGTGGCCCTCAAAAAGTTTTTTAACCAGGGGCCGGCCCTCCAAAGTATATCCAAGTTTACTTTCTATAGCATTGCCCACCTACTGCCATAAAAATGGCTACTGGAATATGACTTTTTAGCCTCAGAGGTCCTTTATTCTCTTGCACCTCGGGGGACACGATGCAATCGTCGTCTCGATATTGGGTAAACACCGTTCCTGTCGAGAATGTTCCCCGAGACGTGTCCACTTACTTGACTTAGCGCTCACTTTGCTGGCGAAAACAAAAAAGAAATTACATGCGCCGCCGCCTCCGCCGCCTCTGCCGTGCTGTAAAAATGAATATGAGCGGGCAGGAGGAGGCAATTTAACGACCAAGTCACCCTGAAAGAAGCTTCTGTCCGTCAATCAGCGAGCGAGGGGAAGTGTCTCGCGCGTCTTGAAACATCCTGATGGCCTCGCCGGTGATACCGGAAGGAACAAGCACGCAAGTGACGCGAATCAAGCATGGGTTATTTACACAAGATTAAGCACACGTCGAGCTCCTTCTGGCCTTTTTGTCGCTTGCCCGCTGCACATAGGTGCCCTTCTACATTTCTGCCAGTGGGTGTGTGTGTATTAGTTTTGTCCGGATACCAATATTTTGGTACCGGTACCAAAAGTATTTTGGTACTTTTCAGTACTTTTCTAAATAAACCAATAATTTCTGCCTTGAAAAATACTGTACATCCGATGTTAGCTTTGCAAGTACTAAAATCAAAGGGTTTTTCTTTTTTTTTTAAATTAAGTATGCATTGTAAGAAAAACCTAAATAAACAAAACAAAAAATGGCATTATTGGCTTTATTTTAACAAAAAAATCTTAGGGTACATTAAAGATACAGTGGGGCAAAAAAGTATTTAGTCAGCCACCGATTGTGCAAGTTCTCCCACTTAAAATGATGACAGAGGTCTGTAATTTTCATCATAGGTACACTTCAACTGTGAGAGACAGAATGAGAAACAAAATCCTGGAATTCACATTGTAGGAATTTTAAATAATTTATTTGTTAATTATGGTGGAAAATAAGTATTTGGTCAACTATTCAAAGCCCTCACTGATGGAAGGAGGTTTTGGCTCAAAATCTCACGATACATGGTCCCATTCATTCTTTCCTCAACACGGATCAATCGTCCTGTCCCCTTAGCAGAAAAACAGCCCCAAAGTTTCCACCCCCATGCTTCACAGTAGGTTTGGCGTTCTTGGGATGCAACTCAGTATTATTCTTCCTCCAAACACGACGAGCTGAGTTTACACCAAAAAGTTCTATTTTGGTTTCATCTGACCACATGACATTCTCCCAATCCTCTGCTGTATCATTCATGTATCCATTTTGGTATTAACTCAACTCGTCGTGTTTGGAGGAAAAAGAATACTGAGTTGCATCCCAAGAACACCATACCTACTGTGAAGCACGGGGGTGGAAACATCATGCTTTGGGGCTGTTTTTCTGCTAAGGGGACAGGACGATTGATCCATCTTAAAGAAAGAATGAATGGGGCCATGTACCGTGGTATTTTGAGCCAAAGCCTCCTTCCATCAGTGAGAACTTTGAATTGTTGACCAAATACTTATTTTCCACCAGAATTTACAAATAAATTCTTTAAAATTCCTACAATGTGAATTCCTGGTTTTTTTTTCACATTCTGTCTCTCACAGTTGAAGTGTACCTATGATGAAAATTACAGACCTCTGTCATCATTTTGAGTGGGAGAACTTGCCCAATCGGTGGCTGACTGTATGTGTCTTATTGCAAGTTTGTCCTTAAATAAAATAGTGAACAAACAAGACAAGTTGTCTTTTAGTAGTGAGTAAACATAAAGGCTCCTAATTTAGCTGCTGACATATGCAGTAACATATTGTGTCATTTTCCATTCTATTATTTGGTCGACGTTATTAAGGATAAGTGGTAGAAAATGAATTATTAATCTACTTGTTCGTTTACTGTTGACAGTACGTGGACTTTGGGGTTTGTTTTCCTGGAATGCAAAGGAAAGTTGGAGCGGGCAAGGCGTGAAGGTAAGGACATATTTATTTATTACTATAAAAATGGAACAAAAGGCGCGCACAAGGCGGAAGTACAAAAACTTGGCTAATGAAACAAAAACTTGCACCATACTTGCCAACCTTGAGACTTCCGATTTCGGGAGGTGGGGGGTAGGGAGCGTGGTTGGGGTGGGGAGGGGCGTGGTTTGGGGCGTGGTAAAGAGGGGAGGAGTATATTTACAGCTGTTGTGTGCGCAGTTGTGCACTGCACTCTCTAAAAGCCGTCAATCTTATTGTCACATATGCATGATTGATTGATTGATTGATTGATTGAAACTGTTATTAGTAGATTGCACAGTTCAGTACATATTCCATACAATTGACCACTAAATGGTAACACCCAAATTAGTTTTTCAACTTGTTTAAGTCGCGGTCCACGTTAATCAATTCATGGTACAAATATATACTATCAGCATAAAACAGTCATCACACAAGTTAATCATCATACTTTATACATTGAATTATTTACAATTTTTACAATCCGGGGGGTGGGATGAGGAGCTTTGGTTGATATCAATACTTCAGTCATCAACAATTGCATCAACAGAGAAATGGACATTGAAACAATGTAGGTCTTACTTAGTAGGATATGTACAGCGAGCAGAGAACATAGTGAGTTCAGATAGCATAAGAAATACATCCGATTATTTACATTGGGTTATTTACAATCCAGGGAGATGGGCTGTGAATGGAGGAGGGTATTAGTAAAGGGCTGAAGTTGCCTGGAGGTGATGTGGTGCATGTACAGTAGAACGCAGTATTGTCCTGTTTTAGAGTGTCACAACATTGCTGTTTACGGCAGACAAACTGCTTTACGGTAGACGAAACATGCCTGCTTTTGTTGTGTGTTGTTACCGTGTTGGGAGGACGTTAATGAAACGGCCTAACAATAAACCCACGTAAGAAATCAAGAACTCGCCCTCGATCATTCTACAGTTATAACGTCATTGGGCAGACACGCTGTTTGTATTGTGGGAAAGCGGACGTGAAAACAGGCTGTCCTCACTCAGGTTTGCGGAGCTGTAGGCCACGCCCCCTCCAGCTCCGCCTGAATTTCGGGAGTTTTTCGGGAGAAAATTTGTCCCTGGAGGTTTTTGGTAGAGGCGCTGAATTACAGGGTTGGCAATTATGACTTGCACAAAGGCATAAACTATGAACATGAAGCAAAACTCATTAACTGTGACATGAAAAAACTAAACTTATGTGGCATTACAAGAAGCATAACTATGAACAGGCATGAGTATCAGAAAAAGCATGGCATGAAGTGAGCAGGAGTAATGTCGCCAGTTTGCCTTCCTGGCAACTATCGGTTTAAATAATAGTGACATGATTAGTGAAAACAGGTGCGTGACTCAAAATGTGACACAGGTGGAACTAATGGTTGCTATGGTGATAAAACAAGAGAGTGAAAAAGCAGGAACTGAGTGTCCAAAACGCAAACAGAACATGACTTGAACAAAACATGATCACAGACATGACAACTGTTAATATCTGCTTACTTTCTCTATTAACATGTTCTATCTATACTTCTTTTAAAATGTAATAATCACTTATTCTTACCATGTTTGACACTTTACATTAGTTTTGAATGATACCACAAATTTGGGTATTGATCCGATACCAAGTCGTTACAGGATTATACATTCGTCATATTCAAAGTCCTCATGTTTCCAGGGACATATTTCCTGAGTGTATAAACACTATATGAATAAAAAAACAAAAGGAGATTGTGGAGAGGTCGAGCCGAAGGGCTGACGGCGGGGCGGGACACGCTTTGGCCTGGCTCAAGATGGCGGCCAGGAGGCGGAGAATGCGGCGGAACGGAGAGGCGGGTTTGCCTGGAGCCATCCAAATCAGGTGCGTGACTAACACACCGGCTCACAATCTGCCTATCTCCTGTCAGTATATAAAAGGGGAGAGGGAGGAGAGATGAGAGGAAGGAGTTGGAGTGTCTGCAGCAGATGCAACAGTGCCAGACGAGCGAGAAAGATTGAGAAGAACCGAACACAGTTATGAAGACGCAGCCGACTGAAGGCGAGAGATAAGCGAGCATTAAAGAGGAGCGGCTGAAAAGCGATCCGACCGAAAAGACAAAGCTTATTGAAAAATAGACGAGAGTCAAACCTGCTCAGCGATGTACTTCCTCAATGGTCAAATCAACCCGCACGATGACGTATGTGGGCCTACCAAGTATGTCGTAGTGGTTTGTGTTGTGGTTTGTGCAGCCCTTTGAGACACTAGTGATTTAGGGCTATATAAGTAAAAATTGATTGATTGATTGATTGATTGATTGATTTTGTGATTTTAAAAAATATCGATGTAATTCTAGTAGTTAAAGTTACGGCACCAATGATTGTCTCACACACACGACATGTGGCAAAATGATCCTCTGCATTTGACCCATCACCCTTGATCAACCCCCCGAGAGGTGAGGGGAGCAATGAGCAGCAGCATTATCCGCGCCCGGGAATCATTTTTGGTGATTTATCCCCTAATTCCAACCCTTGATGCTGAGTGCCAAGCAGAGAGGTAACGGGTCCCATTTTTTGTAGTCACAAGGCATATTAACAGAGCTTAACCCATTGTTACTATAACAATCTACAAGATTAATATAGGTTGCCACTCTCTCTTCCCTTTCATCTTTCGGTATTCCTTTTTTTTTCATTTTTTTCATTTCATTTATTCATTTATTTATTTATTTTTATTATCTTTCTAGCTATCATTATGTATACGTATTGTTGCATTTGAACAACTGTATTGTTGATAATAGAGGTAAACTATTGGTTTTGTTCATGATCAATAGCGCTTTTTCTATTGGTATTTGTATTGCTCCAGTTTTAGTGTAAAAATGCTCATTGTCATTACTATATTATTTATTTCACTAACTGCTTATTTGCTATCACTTTTACGATCATATTTGTACATATTGTATGTGCTGGTGTTGTTCTATTGTTGTTGTTGTTATTGTTGTATTTGCTGTTGTTGTTTTTGTCTCTCTGTCTAATCCCCCTCTTGTTCCCACAACTTCTCCCTCTGTCTTCCTTTTTTTTCTCTTTATATCCCCTCCTGCTCCGGCCCGGCTGCACCAAATGATAATATAAATACATTTAATAAAGAAAAAAAATATATATATTTTTTGGTGAAACATTTTTTAGAATTAAGTTCATGAATCCAGATGGATCTCTATTACAATCTCCAAAGAGGACACTTTAAGTTGGTGATTACTTCTATGTGTAGAAATCTTTATTTTTATAATTGAATCACTTGTTTATTTTTCAACAAGTTTTTTGTTATTTTGATATCTTTTTTTTCCAAATAGTTCAAGAAAGACCGCTACAAATGAGCAATATTTTGTACTGTTATACAATTTAATAAATCAGAAACTGATGACATAGTGTTGTATTTTACTTCTTTATCTCTTTTTTTCAACCAAAAATGCTTTGCTTTGATTAGGGGGTACTTGAATTGAAAAAAATAATGTTCACAGGGGGTACATCACTGAAAAAAGTTTGAGAACCACTGGTTTAGTGTGTTTTCACTATATGGCACATGTTTATGACAGTGTTGGCATTATTCATACTGCCACCTTTAGTGTGACATGTATGGCTGTTGAGTAAGTATGCCCTTCATTCGCTTGTGTGCAGTGTAGTCTAAGTTAAGAAAATTGTGACATCCATCCATCCATTTTCTACTACTAGTCCTTTCTGGGTTTGCATTCGGATTAGCTCATGATTGGGCACAATGAAATTTTGGTTAGGCTTTGTCAAGTATAGATCATATAATGTGGGACTATTTAATTATATAAAATGGACCAGACTTGCCACACAATTAGCAACATCACGATTGATATTTCACAAATTATTTGAAAGATCGAATGTTGCCATTGATCCCATGTGGGCGCTCGGCGTAGCCCGGGCCCTGAAACACCCACGGGATCGGTGCTGCATGTTTACCGCGTAATCCTTCAAGTGGGCCGCCAGGTGTGCCGTCGTTCCAGAGCGGCGTGGCTAATGAGTTGCGGTGCAGATCACGGCGGCAGTCGTCGGAGTCGCCGTCGCTTGATAAACACTGAATAGCAGCCATCTGCCGGCGCTGGATGCAACGCCGACAATGGCGGCGAGCTTCACAAATGCAAATGAGGCGCGCTTCTCAAACAAACTTAATCAACAACTAATAATGCAGCTGTTTCGAAGAACGAGCGCTCCGGAGAGAAATTGTCTCTTTTCGCCCCTTTAATTGGTGCAAATTAATGATTTTAGACGAGCCGAAGCCGTTCATTGTGACGCTGACGGGGTTTGAGGGATGCATATTTTGTTGCACGGTTGAGCAGAAAGATAATTGTGTCTGGGGCTGCACGAGTGCTGCCTGCACCGGGGAGCTGCGGTCCACCAAGGGGGAAACATGAGTAGTGTGGAAATTGCTCAGGCCTAACCATGTGGCCTTGTGGTCAGAGCAGGGGCCGGGAACCTTTTCGGCTGAGAGAGCTAAGAATCCAAATATTTTAAAATGTATTTCCGTAAGAGCCACATAATATTTTTTTCAACACTGGACAAAACTAAACGCGTGCATTTTTTAGTAAGACCAACATTTCTAGAGTATAATAGGTCTATTATTCTTTATAATAACATTGTTATTCTGAAGCTAACTGTGGAGGGGGCGTGGCCTGCAGGCCTGCAGCGAAGCGGGGTGTTGCCAGGACCGGCCTCGAAATCAGCGACAGGAGCGTAGATGTTCCCACATGGGCCTTGTTATCTAATCACCTGTCGCTCTGTTTTTAAGCAGCAGCCAGGAGGAGGGACAGGGTTGGAGCTGGAGCCAGAGTGCGAGCGAGAATGAAAGGGAAAAAGAAAATTGCTGGAAAGCAACTGAAAGACTTATTGAAAAATAAAAAAAATATTGTAACCCTGAAACAGGCTCTCATGTCGGTGCTTGGTGGTCTGAAGAACCTCCGAGAGGCAAGCCCTAAACTAAGCAATAATAATTAAATGACTTCTTACCCTTAATGCATATTCTTGAACAAGTGCGGTACAAAAAAGGATGGATGGATTGAAATGCATGAGCATGTTTTATATTTTCAACATTATTTTTAACACTTTGATTACAATTGGAAATATTCATTACTTATTGTGTTAAGCAGTGTCAGCTCAGATTTATCCAAGAGCCAGATGCAGTCATCAAAAGAGCCACATCTGGCTCGCGAGCCGTAGGTTCCCTACCCCTGGGTTAGAGTTTTGGCCCTGAGATCGGTAGGTCGTGAGTTCAAACCCTGGCCGAGTCATACCAAAGACTATAAAAATGGGACCCATTACCTCCCTGCTTGGCATTCAGCATCAAGGGTTGGAATTGGGGGTAAAATCAAGAACATTATTCTCGAGCGTGGTCACCACTGCTGCTCACTGCTCCCCTCCTCTCCCGGGGGGGTGGGTCGAAGGCAGAGTAATTTCACCACACCTAGTGTGTGTGTGTGTGTGTGTGTGTGTGTGTGTGTGTGTGTGTGTGTGTGACTATTGTTGGGACTTTAAAGGCCTACTGAAACCCACTACTATTAACCACGCAGTCTGATAGTTTATATATCAATGATGAAATATTAACATTGCAACACATGCCAATAGTTTACTAAATTACAATTTTAGATTTCCTGCAGAGTTTCCTGTTGAAAACGTTGCGGAATGATGACGCGTGTTTGTGACGTTATTGGTTGGAGGGGACATTTTAGCTCAGCACCACTTACGGCTAAAAGTCGTCTGCTTTAACCGCATAATTACACAGTATTCTGGACATCTGTGTTGCTGAATCTTTTGCAATTTGTTCAAATAATAATGGAGAAGTCAAAGTAGAAAGATGGAGGTGGGAAGCTTTTAGCCTTTAGCCACACAAACACACGGTGTTTCCTTGTTTAAAATTCCCGGAAGTGATGCTTTACTATGGATCAGAGCGGTCAAGCGAACATGGATCACGATTACATGTCAAGCGGGAGGTTTCGGTGAGAAAATTGTGGAAATAAGTCGCCTCTTACCGGAGATCAGCGGAGCCAGCGTCCTCCTGCTGCCGTGACTTCTCTCAGAGACTCTGGCGTCAACACACCCGTGGAAACACCCCTGCGACTATCAAGTACTATTTAACTCACTAAAACACTAGCAACACAATAGAAAGAAAAGGGATTTCCCAGAATTATCCTAGTAAATAGGGATGTGCCAAAACATCGATACTAGGATATATCGCGATATTTCCTCTTGCGGCACGTTATCGATACACGGGCGTCAAATATCGATATTTATAAACATAAACATACAGCCGTTTTAAACAGATTCGTCCACAAAAACCTGTTTGATTTATGGAGTCACTACGGTGGCAGAGGGGTTAGTGCGTCTGCCTCACAATACGAAGGTCCTGCAGTCCTGGGTTCAAATCCAGGCTCGGGATCTTTCTGTGTGGAGTTTGCATGTTCTCCCCGTGACTGCGTGGGTTCCCTCCGGGTACTCCGGCTTCCTCCCACTTCCAAAGACATGCACCTGGGGATAGGTTGATTGGCAACACTAAAATTGGCCCTAGTGTGTGAATGTGAGTGTGAATGTTGTCTGTCTATCTGTGTTGGCCCTGCGATGAGGTGGCGACTTGTCCAGGGTGTACCCCGCCTTCCGCCCGATTGTAGCTGAGATAGGCGCCAGCGCCCCCCGCGACCCCGAACGGGAATAAGCGGCAGAAAATGGATGGATGGATGGATACTTCGAGCCTCCACATTATGGCGCTCTAGCGCAGTACTCTACAGTACTCTAGTAGAGAACTCCATCCATCCATCTATTTTCTACCGCTTATTCCCTTCCGGGGTCGCGGGGGGCGCTGGCGCCTATCTCAGCTACAATCGGGCGGAAGGCAGGGTACACCCTGGACAAGTCGCCACCTCATCGCAGGGCCAACACAGATAGACAGACAACATTCACACTCACATTCACACACTAGGGCCAATTTAGTGTTGCCAATCAACCTATCCCCAGGTGCATGTCTTTGGAAGTGGGAGGAAGCCGGAGTACCCGGAGGGAACCCACGCATTCACGGGGAGAACATGCAAACTCCACACAGAAAGATCCCGAGCCTGGATTTGAACCCAGGACTGCAGGAACTTCGTATTGTGAGGCAGACGCAATACGAAGTTCCTGCAGAACTTTTTGAAAGGAAAGAAGAAGAAGAAGCAGCAGCAGATGGAGGGAATGGCGCAAAGCGGAGGAGCGAATAGCAGAGAAAAACACGTGAAAGATGCACCGGCGAATTTTAAATCTAAAGTCTGGGCCCACTTCGGCTTTTACTATTCAAACAATGGAACAACACTTGATAAAGAGTTCGCAATCTGCAAGAACTGTCTCGCGAAGGTCAAGTACACGGGCAACACAACGAACATGCACAGCCATCTTGTCCGCCATCATCCTGAGCTTGCCACGGAGGAAAGGGCGAGTAGCGACGCTAATGCTAACGTTTCTGTTAGCCAGCCTACAATCAACACCGTATTTAGACCAAAGCTCCCTTCTGCATCCCCCAGGGCTGCGAGCATTACAAAGTCCATTGCTTGCTTTATTTGTAAAGATCTTAGACCATATAGTATCTTAAAATGTGTTCTCAGGTTTTCATAAGACCACCCAGTTGTTGATCATGTAATGCACTGACTGAAATGTTTATTTTTTATATACAGTGAAGTGCCAGTTTTCATAAAACAATTTGATTTTAATTGTTAAGCACTGATGAGTTCAAGTACCTAGGAGTCTTGTTCACCAGTGGGGGAAGAGTGGATCGTGAGATCGACAGGCGGATCGGTGCGGCGTCTTCAGTAATGCGGACGTTGTACCGGTCCGTTATGGTGAAGAAGGAGCTGAGCCGGAAGGCAAAGCTCTCAATTTACCGGTCGATCTACGTTCACATCCTCACCTATGGTCATGAGCTTTAGGTCATGACCGAAAGGATAAGATCACGGGGACAAGCGGCCGAAATGAGTTTCCACCGCCGGGTGGCGGGGCTCTCCCTTAGAGATAGGGTGAGAAGTTCTGTCATCCGGGAGGAACTCAAAGTAAAGCCGCTTCTCCTCCACATCGAGAGGAGCCAGTTGAGGTGGCTCGGGCATCTGGTCAGGATGCCACCCGAACGCCTCCCTAGGGAGGTGTTTAGGGCACGTCCAACCGGTAGGAGGCCCCGGGGAAGACCCAGGACACGTTGGGAAGACTATGTCTCCCGACTGGCCTGGGAACGCCTCGGGATCCCCCGGGAAGAGCTAGATGAAGTGGCTGGGGAGAGGGAAGTCTGGGTTTCCCTGCTTAGGCTGTTGCCCCCGCGACCCGACCTCGGATAAGCGGAAGAAGATGGATGGATGGATGGATGGACTGATGTATCCATGATTACATAGAAGTTCAGTAGCACTGAAATGTATATTTTCTGCATTCATTTTGTTTTTTTAATAATTTTAATTTGCACAGACAGAAAATATTTTGGTGAAGTGGATTCAGTGGAGTCAATACATTTTGAATTTCGTCAGTGACACTGAAATCATGATGTATCGTGGATGAAATTTATTTCAATACATCGATTATCGCATAATCGTTGTATCATGATCTTATCGTTTTCGTGGGTAAAATATCGTGATATTATCGTACCGCGAGGTACCTGATGATACCCAGCCCTACTACTAAACGTGTCTAATAACATCTCAATCGCTCTCACTTGCCCTCGCCTTTTTTTTTTTTTTTTCCTAGGCCTTTACTCTAAATTTCCTCATCCACGAATCTTTCATCCTCGCTTAAATTAATGGGGAAATTGTCGCTTTCTCGGTCCGAAAAGCTCTTGCTGCTGGAGGCTCACATCATAAACAATGTGACAATGTGAGGAGCCCTCACACCGGTGACGTCATCGTCTGCTACTTCCGGTAAAGGCAAGGCTTTTTTATTAGCGACCAAAAGTTGCAAACTTTATTGTCGATATATTCTACTAAATCCTTTCAGCAAAAATATGGCAATATCGCGAAATTATCAAGTATGACACACAGAATGTTTAAATAAGAAAATCTAATTTCAGTAGGCCTTTAACTATTAACTTTTTGACCTAAAATTTGGTGGTTAATTGTTTTTATACAGTTGTTTTTTTCCAATACATCTTTAAAATGAGAGCGATCATCATATTTGTGTTAAATCGTTAATTAATTAATTCCATAAGTAGTTAATATTTATTTCAAACTTTTAAAAGTTATGTTGATTGGTACTTTTTGCAGATAATGTTCTTTTCCTAATATATATATTCATATAAATATGTTAATGATTAATTTTACAGTTGTATTTATATTTGTAATACATTTTTGAAAAACTTATTTTTAAGACATTTAAAACAATATATATTTTTTTGCTTTGAATAATGATTTCCTCAATACTTACATTTTAGATATATACATCCATGAAATAATAGTTATCACTATTGAATTGTTTGATTTGTAAAATGTCAGATCAGATTTTGCAGATTTTGTACATAGTGTGTGACTATTCAACTTTTTAACTTTAAATGACTGCCTCAAACACACAAAATTGTTTTGACTTGCGACCAGCCGTTAACAAGAAAAGTAATTTTTCTGCAAGTAAAAAAAACGATTCACAATTATAAAAATGATTTTCTTCAATTAAAAAAAAAACATTCGAGTACAAAAACAACTTTCTTCAAGTTAAAATGTTTGGCAGTAATATTAATTTGAGCCTTTTGGCAGTAGTGATATTCCACCTTGCGCAATCTTGCACTCAGAGCGCTCTTAATTTGCTCTCTACGGCAACAGGTGGTGCGGTTGAGTCAATTTAAGGCCGTCAGAGCTACGGTGTTTTGCGCATGGTGCCATCCACCAAAAAAAAAAAAAAAAAGACAATTAAAGCAGGGTAGGGAGTACAATGGCGGACAGAAGGGGGAAATAATTTCAACCTGTAAATTAACCTCAGAAGTTTTCACAGTTTGCAAGAATCCAATAGTTTTTATACTCATGAAATGTTTTTTTTTTGTGCGAAAAATAGTTTTTATGTTTGTGAAACTGTTTTTAACTGAAGAAAATAGTTTTTTATATTTTGAATCATTGTTTCAATTAAACAAAATTGTTTTTGTATTTGTGAATTGTTTTTGAAGTGAAAAAATGAATAAATACATACAAAAAACAATATATATATATATATATATATATATATATTTTTTTTTTTTTTTTTTATAATTGATTTTTAATTTCAGAAACTTGTTTTTATTTAATTTACACTATATTTGCAAATCCTTTTTTTTAATTGAAGAAAATTTTTTTTTTTTACTTGGGAATTGTAATTTTGATTGAAGAACATTGTTTTTATATTTGAAAATCATTTTTTTAATTGTAGAAAAAACAGTTATACTTGCGAAAAAAAAAGGTTTTATACATGCATACCGTTTTTTATTTTGAATAAATTTGTTCACGCTATATTTTAAAATCTGGATTTTTAACTGAATAAAATAGTTTTTTTATACTTGCAAATCGTTTTTTCAATCGAAGAAAATAGTTTTTATACTTGCAAATTGTTTTTTAATTGAAATAAATTGTTTTTATATTTGCAAATATATATTTATAATGGAATATATATACATATATTAAAACGTTCTATTGTTTTTTTTCAATGGAGAAAATTGTTTTTATACTTGCGAAAACATTTTTAAATTAAAATTAAATTAATGTTTTTTTATACTTGTGAAACTTTTTTTTAATTAAAATTGAATAAAAATAATTTTTTGCAAGTGTAAAAACAATTATATATATATATATATATATATATATATATATACATATATATATATATATATATATATATATAATTGTTTTTACACTTGCAAAAAATTATTTATATATATATATATATATATATATATATATACACTTGGGAGTAAAATCATATGTGTGTGCTTGTGGAGTTTGGCCAGCCATTTCCCTCCATACCTTATGTCTCCTCCACACCTGATCACAATTGAGCACCTGTGGGAAGTGAGTGAGTACCTGTGCAGCGCCTTGCTCAAGAGGATTAAGGCAGTGCTCACACTAAATGCTACCATTTTGGACACATTGTGAGTCTTTTTTTTTTTTTTTTAATCAAGCATTATGAGTAAGGATATGCATATTTTGTTACAGGGATGCATTTCCGCACCTTAATTCCCTTTGATTAA
The DNA here is from genome assembly GCF_033978795.1 of Nerophis ophidion. NCBI lineage: Eukaryota > Metazoa > Chordata > Actinopteri > Syngnathiformes > Syngnathidae > Nerophis > Nerophis ophidion. The sequence continues at coordinate 18,694,770 of NC_084625.1, read as the reverse complement.
TGACTCAGGCGACATGCTGCTCCCTCGGCTGCTTTACTCGAACCTTGCAGCTAATTGAAAGCGCCCTAAATCATTATTTGCTTCCAGAGGAGTGATTGCGGCGGAGACCTCAGCAGTGGCAAGTCTCCTTTTTTTTTCTTCCAAATATCGAAGGGAAAGTGGTGTCAGTGTTTTTAATCAGCGCGGGAGCAGCGTTTTAGCAGAAGTGCTGTCGAGGTTTAATCACGCAGATCTGAATGATCACTGCGGAAATACGACAAAACATCCTGGTGGAATACGGGCGAAGCGGCAGGAAATCACTTCCTGTTTGCTAATTAGAAGGTGAATGCTATAGTTCAGGGGTTCTCGAACTTTTTTTCACCAAGTAGCACCTCAGAAAAAACTTGGCTCTCCAAGTATCACCATAATGACCAACATTAAAATACGGTAGCATAGTAGGCCTACGTAGTCATTAAAAACAAGGCAAAGGTTTTATAGAACAAGTATACTTAACATTTTTGGCCACTGCAAAATTACACAGTTTGAACAGTAACACCGTGTTTGAATATTTAAGTGATTCTTTGGCCTACCACTAGAGGGAGTCCATGTACTACCAGTTTGAGAATCATTGCTATAGTTTATATGAATATCACTCATGACTACACTTGCACTGTTCATTAGATGGCAGTTGTTTTTATTTGAACCAAAAAGAGCTCCCCAAACCGCTACCTAAAAATATAAATAATTTTTCGTTAAAAAAAACAAAAACAATGCATTTGATCATTTTCACTTTGTTGTTACATTTGAGTTACTTAAAGTACTTTTATAATATAGATAACATAATAAGTATCAGAAATACAATCCAGCACAACACAAAACATTGTGAATGTGTTTGAGTTGTTAATGTTAATGCTCATAATTCCAGAGTTTGTGAATGCACCATGTTTGCTGTGAGGGTTGATTGGCCCTGTAGATGGTGTTGTTGTTGTTGGTGGTGTTGTTGTTGTTAGTGGTGGCACTACTTTAGGCTTGTTAAGGTCGGCAATAAAGACCTTACATTACTAACACAACGTTACTTGTACAATATCACTACTGCAGTGGGAGAGTGGCCGTGCGCAACCCGAGGGTCCCGGGTTCAATCCCCACCTAGTACCAACCTCGTCACGTCCGTTGTGTCCTGAGCAAGGCACTTCACCCTTGCTCCTGATGGGTGCTGGTTAGCGCCTTGCATGGCAGCTCCCTCCATCAGTGTGTGAATGTGTGTGTGAATGGGTAAATGTGGAAGTAGTGTCAAAGCGCTTTGAGTACTTTGAAGGTAGAAAAGCGCTATACAAGTACAACCCATTTATTCATGTCTCAATGAAATCAAACAATGGATGTCCGTTAATTTTTTGCAACTAAACGCCAAAAAAAAGGAAATGCTGATTATCGGTCCTGCTAGACACCGACCACGATTTAATAATACAACTTTAACATTTGACAACCAAATAATTAAACAAGGTGACTCGGTAAAAAATCTGGGTATTATCTTCGACCCAACTCTCTCCTTTGAGGCACACATTAAAAGCGTTACTAAAACGGCCTTCTTTCATCTCCGTAATATCGCTAAAATTTGCTCCATTTTGTCCACTAAAGACGCTGAGATCATTATCCATGCGTTTGTTACGTCTCGTCTCGATTACTGTAACGTATTATTTTCGGGTCTTCCCGTGTCTAGCATTAAAAGATTACAGTTGGTACAAAATGCGGCTGCTAGACATTTGACAAGAACAAGAAAGTTTGATCACATTACGCCTGTACTGGCTCACCTGCACTGGCTTCCTGTGCACTTAAGATGTGACTTTAAGGTTTTACTACTTACGTATAAAATACTACACGGTCTAGCTCCAGCCTATCTTGCCGATTGTATTGTACCATATGTCCCGGCAAGGAATCTGCGTTCAAAAGACTCCGGCTTATTAATGATTCCTAAAGCCCAAAAAAAGTCTGCGGGCTATAGAACGTTTTCCGTTCGGGCTCCAGTACTCTGGAATGCCCTCCCGGTAACAGTTCGAGATGCTACCTCAGTAGAAGCATTTAAGTCTCACCTTAAAACTCATTTGTATACTCTGGCCTTTAAAAATACCTCCTTTTTAGACCAGTTGATCTGCCTCTTCTTTTCTTTTTCTCCTCTGTCCCCCCCTCCCTTGTGGAGGGGGTCCGGTCCGATGACCATGGATGAAGTACTGGCTGTCCAGAGCCGAGACCCAGGATGGACCGCTCGTCGGGATCCAGGATGGACCGCTCGCCTATGTATCGGTTGGGGACATCTCTACGCTGCTGATCCGCCTCCGCTTGGGATGGTTTCCTGTGGACGGGACTCTCGCTGCTGTCTTGGATCCGCTTGGAACTGAACTCTCACGGCTGTGTTGGAGACACTACGGATTGAACTTTCACAGTATCATGTTAGACCCGCTCGACATCCATTGCTTTCGGTCCTCTAGAGGGTGGGGGGGTTGCCCACATTTGAGGTCCTCTCCAAGGTTTCTCATAGTCATCATTGTCACTGGCGTCCCACTGGGTGTGAGCTTTCCTTGCCCTTATGTGGGTTCTTCCGAGGGTGTCGTATTCGTAGTGGTTTGTACAGTCCTTTGAGACATTTGTGATTTAGGGCTATATAAATAAACATTGATTGATTGATTCATACTACATTACTAACAAGACGTTAGTTGTACAATATCACTACTACTACATTACTTATAAGATGTTAGTTGTACAATATCACTACTACTACATTACTTATAAGACGTTACTTGTACAATTTTACTACTAAAACAACACTTACAAGACGTTAATTGTACAATATCACTGCTATTACATTACTTACAAGATGTGACTCATAAAATGTAGCTAATACAGGCGTGCACCCGGGGATAAGTTGATTGGCAACACTAAATTGGCCCTAGTGTGTGAATGTGAGTGTGAATGTTGTCTGTTTATCTGTTTTGGCCCTGCGATGAGGTGGCAACTTGTCCAGGGTGTACCCCGCCTTCCGCCCGATTGTAGCTGAGATAGGCGCCAACGCCCCCCGCCACCCCAAAAGGGAATAAGCGGTAGAAAATGGATGGATGGATGGGTCACTACTATTATATTCTTACAAAAAGTTACTTGTACAATATCATTACTACTACATTACTTACAAGACGTTACTTGTACAATATCACAGTCAAGCACTCGTCGCAGGTTGCTAATTCTGCATTTATTTAGCACCTAAATTAAGCTCGTCTTTTGGTCTGGTTAATATCGGTTATGTCAAAACTAAGTTTTGGCACACATACCGGAAACAGAATTGAGGATATGTAATAACAGATAAATTATTTGATAGTAAAACACTTAAACCAATTGTCAAAAAATTAAAATGTTCAGTTGAAATTGCGCACATTTTGTCCAGAGTTAAATCGTCCATCCATCCATTTCTACCGCTTATTCCCTTTTGGGGTCGCGGGGGGCGCTGGCGCCTATCTCAGCTACAATCGGGCGGAAGGCGGCGTACACCCTGGACAAGTATTTAAAATAATTTGCAACCTTCACGGAGATGCTTAGAGGGTACTAACTTGTCAATGTGTTTTAAGCATAACAACCCATATGTTATTTCTTTTTGGTTATGTTCTGTTGGTTTTTGGACTCTTTGTGCACTCTTGTTTTGTCACCATGACAACCATTAGTTTCACCTGTTATGTGTTCGGACTCACGCTCCTGTCATGTCATTATTATTCAAGCCTGGTTTTTTAGTTGGTCGTTCTGGCGTCATTGATTGTTTCATGCTCGGTTCACTCTGGTTATGTATCACTCTGCTTCATGCCATGTCATAGTTCATGCTGCTCTGCTCTTTTCTCTCCAAGTAAGTTTTGTTTATTCACGTCACGTTTAGCGAGTCTTTTGTTTCATGTCCATAGTTTTGCCTTAGTGGTACTTTTTGTTTCTTAGCCAAGTTTGTTCTCCGCCTTGTGCGCGCCTTTTGTTTGCACTTTTTTATAGATGTATTAAATCATGTCTTTACCTTCACCCCATGTTCCGTCACCTTCCTTTGCATCTCGGCAAAACTATCCGCGCCGAAAACTGCGCCATAGTCCACATTACGACACCATACTGTAATGACGTCCACTGCACACGTACATAACACCTGCACGTGCATTACCTTTGTGTGTTGTTTGCTAATAACACTTAATTTCCTTTTGAATGTACGGCATATTCCATCATAACAACAACAGGAATGCACATTTTTCCTTGCTTCTTTTCGAAAGCATTTTTTTATGTATACACATGCACCTTGCGCATACCAGACAGCAATGAGCGTATTTCTATTCAGTATATTTAGTAATTGTGAAAAATATACTCATTACATACTTTTGAGACAGTTTCGGGTTGACCGGGTGCGTGATAATCAGGATAGTACTCACCGGTGCAGTCTTGTTTGCCTTTATTGTGGGGATAGAAAAGCAAGTCCAAATAAGCAACTCAACGTTCAATAACAAGCCCCAGAAAATCACAACCTGCCATTCACGAACTTTGCTAGCGCCTTAAGAATGAAATTACCATTAAAGGAAACTTCCACAGACATGTTAACTTTGACAGCCCTAAAAGGTATACTGAGGGCCTGATCTGCTAAAGGTTTGCGTGTATTAAAACACGTGCAAACTTGACAGTTCTACTAGCTGTTTTACTAAACGTGTGCATCAAGGATTGGGTCTCTTAAAGAAGAACTGCACTTTTTTTTTTAAATTCCTATCGTTCACATTGATTATGAATGTATTTTTTTTAATGCATTCTAACTCGTGAATAATTATAAGTAAAAACCAATGGTAGGTCCACTACTCCGACCATAAAATCCCATAACCATTCAAAAATATGCAATAATACTCCCTTTACACCTCGTGACTTGAATATTAACTAAGTATTAGTGATATTGTTATTGTAAGCGCTAACGTAGACAAACTATTTATGGTGGCGCCGTGATCACAAGCTTGTGTGCCTACGTTTGCATCATTGAGTGGTCTGCTGCTTCCTCGCTTCCCTGCTCCCTGTGAGTTAATTGTCGATCATAAATCATGCATTTCACATGTATAGTAGAAGGATGAGGACGTGTTCCAACAAGTTGGTACACTTTGGCATCCAATTTAGACCCGGTTATGGCGAGAACAGCACGAAAATTACCTACTCAGTGGCTTAGTGGTTAGCATGTCCGCCCTGAGATCGGTAGGTTGTGAGTTGTGAGTTCAGACCGCGGCCGAGTCATACCAAGCACTATAAAAAAATGGGACCCATTACCTCCCTGCTTGGCACGCAGCATCAAGGGTTGGAATTGGTGGTTAAATCACCAGAAATGATTCCCGGGCGCGGCACCACTGCTGCCCACTGCTCCCCTCGCCTCCCAGGGGGTGATCAAGGGTGATGGGTCAAATGCAGAGAATAATTTTGCCACACCAAGAGTTTGTGTGACAATCACTGGTACTATAACTTTAACTTTAAAAGACGCTTGGTTCCAACCGCCTTTTCTTCATAAGGTACATGAGTCATTCTTCATCTAAATGGGAATATATAACATCCTATCAGTCGGCATCTTAATGACAGCAGACATTGTACAGTAAGTGATGTTCCATTATGTTTGTTGTCTTTCATGAAGTCTGTGCAATGAGTATTAATCATTGATGTTGTTAAAAAAAAATTTAAAAAGTGAACATTGTGACATATCACTTGGGTGAGTTTTTCCTTGCCCTTTTGTGGGCTCTGTACCGCGGATGTTGTTGTGGCTTGTGCAGCCCTTTGAGACACTTGTGATTTAGGGTTATATAAATAAACATTGATTGATTGATTGAATGATTGATTGATTGATGCGTTTTTTAAATGAATGCGCCGAATGTGCTTAAAATGATAAAAATACTTCAATATTACATATTATTATACATATGCCTGTTACTACATTATATATATACTTAATGGAGGTGTTTGGATGTTTTTTTAAGGGCTGTATAGGCAGAATAGAGTGGCTCCAATAGGCTCCATAGCAAGCTGACTTTTGATTGCATTTATTCACTATTTAGAATGCATACAAAAATAAATGTGTTGTGTTTCACATAATGATTGTAAAAAGATAGGCAACATTCCAAAATATGTGCGGTTCCTTTTTAAGTGAGCACAATAAGGAGAAGTTGGCCCTGTGATGTGGTGGCGACTTTTTCAGGGTGTACCCCGCCTACCACCCGACTGCAGCTGAGCTAGCCTCCAGCGACCCCCCGCCACCCCAAAAAGGGACAAAGCGGTAAAAAAATGGATGGATGGATGGACAATAAGGAGCGCTATCCATCAGGTGTTTGTCTTCATGAATATGCAGAATATATGCTGATTAATATGCAATTCTGGGATGAGAAAATGGTAACATAATTATATAGCACACGCAGTGTGATCTATCAAGGCCCAAACTGTTCTGCAGTCACTGTTTTGCGTATTTAGTTTGTGGAGAAACCATAGGTGCAAACTGGTAATTGCGCAAAAATAGTTGTGACAAAAAGTAGGTGATTGCGTATGGACTGTCAAAAAATATACATCTTTTTTTAGCTTGTGAATGACTTAAGTGGCTGATTAAAATGAATTAAATTAATGCATTTTTTTATATTGGAGATATTTGTTTTGATACGTTGCCCGGCTCATGTTTTGTTCTGTCAGTTTTGACTACCTCAGTTCTGTTTTCTGCACCCCTGGGTTTGTGTTTCAGTTGCCATGACTGCAGATTAGTTCCACCTGCCTCTGATTAGTGTTCGAGACGCTCACCTGCTACTGGGCACTAATCAGACAGCCATTTATTCTTGTTTCTTCCCACAATCAGTCTGGCTTCCTTGTTTCCATCACGCTTCAGCTAACGACGACTATAGTAATTCCTGTTTGTATCCTAGCTTCCACGCTAAGCTCTTTCTTAGCGTTGTCACCCGTGCTAGCGGCACACTTTTGTTTTTCCTGTTTTTCCTGCATGATTTATGAGAAATAAATAATTTCCTACCTGCAAGCTTCATCTGGAGTTTTCCATCTGCATCTAGGGAGAACGACCTCTGCATAAACATGCAACCGAGTCGTTACAATACTGTCAACATATCTCTTATATGCATGTATAATTAGTTCACGTCCAGACAATAAAAGCGGACACTCGCAGTTATTACCAGCATCTTCCGTGAGCGTGCCTTTTTCTTGCTAAAAAAAGTGGATTCTGTCGTGGATCTTTATCAACGGCATAATGGTGGAGATGGTAAGCAGATTTCAAGTTCCGGGGTGCAGATAACTGACAATATGACATGATGACGATGTATTGTTTTAATGCATTCTGACTCATGAATAATCGTAAGTAAAAAACAATGGTAGGTCCACTAAAATCTGATTAATAAAATCCCATAAATAACCATCTGATAAATAACCATTCAAAACGCAGCAACAATGCTCCATTTACATTTCGTGGCTTGAATATCAACCAAGTATTAGTGATATTGTTATTATAAGCGCTAACGTAGACAAACCATTTATAGCGGTGCCATGATCACAAGCTTGTGTGCCTACGTTTGCATCATCGAGTGGTCTGCTGCTTCCTCGCTTCCCTGCTCCCTGTAAGTTATTTGTCGATCATAAATCATGCATCTCACTGCGGGTGCGGATAACTGACAATATGACCTGTACAAAGAGCTCAGCAGGGCATGCACTTTTTGCGTCGGATGAAAAGAGCCCAGCTACCCCCCCTCACCCCGTTCTAACCACATTTTACAGAGGCTCTATAGAGGGCCTACTGACCAATTGCATCTCTGTCTGGACTGGAGCCTGCAGTGCCTCAGACTGGAAGAGGAAGGCGGAAAAGATCATCAGGACTCCTCTTCCTCCTATCCAGGAGATCGAAAAAAGCCGCTGCCTGACCAGGGTTCAGAAATTCTGCAGAGACTCCTCCCAGCCCACCGAGGACTGTTTCCACCGCTGGACTCTAGAAAGAGGTTTCGCAGCCTCCGAAGCATAACTTTTAGCTTCTCCACACAGGAACACATCATAATAATCCCCTCAATTCTCCCCCCAAAAATGGATTAACTCGCTGGATAATATAAAGACAATACAACATACATCCATAAACCTGGATGCATATGCAAAAGTGCAATATATTTATCTGTACAGTCATCTATTTATTTATATCTGCACCTTATTACTCTTTTATCCTGCACTACCATGAGCTAATGCAACGCAATTGTGTTCTTATCTGAGCTGTAAAGTTAAATTTTGAATGACAATAGAGAGTCTAAGTCTAAGTCTAGTCTAAGATCGCAAAAATGCAGAGAACAACAGGAATGTGCAGTAAATGAGTGTCTCCATGGTGAAATCTGCATAGTCCATGCAAGAGCATCATTTTGATAAGACGGTCCGCACCAGTTATCAATTGAACGCACAGTTTTAGCACACGCAATTTTGTAGTTTGACACTCTGTTTAGCACCTGGAATTTGGATCTTAGTAGGTACAAGGATGAAATGACAGACACATTTCAAATAGTTTAATACGGAAAATACTGTAATAAATGTCTTGTTGAACTGTTTCATATTTACTTACTCAATCCGTTCCTAGTTTTAGTCCACATCTTGATATTAAAGTTTGTGTTTTGGCTCTTAAAGGGCCGGAGCCTTGACCGGAGGACATGACTTCGCCATGGGTCATCTGTTTTGTGAACCCACTTAGAGCACATTAGCAACCCTTTTCCCTCCAATCGACCTCCAGCCCCTGGTTCTTAATGGCATCAAGCAGGCATCTCCCGACGCGGATCGATTGCAAAGTTTCACAACGGCGAACATTTTCCATTTTTGCACAGATTCATCAGAGGATTTGGCCGTTTTCACGGCGTCATCAGTCATGCAAGAACAAAGCGGAGACTCTTAATTGCTTTTTTAAATTGCCTCTTTGAACGCTGGCTGACCCAATTAGATGCAGGGATGTGTTTGTTAGCGTCTGGGCGAACATTTCACACCTACAGCGGCAGCGGGCGATAGTGCGGACTTAATTGAGTCTTGCTAATGACGAGACATGCATCCTAAAGTCCCGGGGTTGTTGGATCGGCGGTCAATCACAAAGCAGTTGGAGGTTTTATCGCCGTGCTCAAGGGTCCCCTGGCTTTGTTTTGGCCACCACTAATCTTAAAAGCAAGCCGAATCCTTCGAAACCGACGCCCCCCGAAACCGGTGAAGTCCATCCATCCATCCATCTTCTTCCGCTTATCCGAGGTATGGGCGCGGGGGCAGCAGCCTAAGCAGGGAAGCCCAGACTCTCCTCTCCCCAGCCCCTTCCTCCAGCTCTTCCCGGGGGATCCCGAGGTGTTCCAGGCCAGCCGGGAGACATAGTCTTCCCAACGTGTCCAGGGTCTTCCCCGTGGCCTCCTACTGGTTGGACGTGCCAGAAAGACCTCCCTAGGGAGGCATTCGGGTGGCATCCTGACCAGATACCCGAACCACCCCATCTGGTTCCTCTCGATGTGGAGGAGCAGCGGCTTTACTTTGAGCTCCTCCCGAATGGCAGAGTTCTCACCCTATCTCTAAGGGAGAGCTTCGCCACCCGGCGGAGGAAACTCATTTCAGCCGCTTGTACCCGTAATCTCGTCCTTTCGGTCATAACCCAAAGCTCATGACCATCGATGAGGATGGGAACGCAGATCGACTGGTAAATTGAGAGCTTTGCCTTCCGGCTCAGCTTCTTCTTCACCACAACGGATCGATACAGCGTCCGCATTACTGAAGACGCCGCACCGATCTCACGATCCACTCTTCCCTCACTCGTGAACAAGACTCAGAGGTACTTGAACTCCTCCACGTGGGGCAGGGTTTCCTCCCCAACCCGGAGATGGCACTCCACCATTTCTCGGGCGAGAACAATAGACTCGGACCTGCTGATTCCCATCCCAGTCGCTTCACACTCGGCTGCCAACCGATCCAGTGAGAGCTGAAGATCCTGGCCAGATAAAGCCATCAGGACCACATCATCTGCAAAAAGCAGAGACGTAATCCTGCAGCCACCAAACCGGATCCGTTGTGAACTCGTGGGCAAGACTCCGAGGTACTTGAACTCCTCCACTTGGGGCAGGGTTTCCTCCCCAACCCGTAGATGGCACTCCACCCTTTTCAGGGCAAGAACCATGAACTCGGACTTGCTGATCCCCATCCCAGTCGCTTCACACTCGGCTGGGAACCGATTCACGTCCAACACCCTTGTTGACAGGTGTGGAATCAAGAAAAACAAGACGTTTCTTTGTCTGGAAAGCCGAGTGTGTTTATGAAAAAGCAGCTTGCGGATGTCACTATCACAGCGCAGGTGACAGACATGGCGGCGCTCGCTGTCAAAACAATGAATCAGTCAGATATGTCGCGCAAGAATAAACATTGTTACTTCCTGCATTATTTATACCCCCGACCCAAGTCAAAAGAGGCGGCGGTTGTCATGCGTCCCTCAAGACCCCCACCCGCTGTAAGCCTTAAACGCTGCTGCTTAGCCGGCCGGGCCTGTTAATGACCACCTCCGGGCAGATAGGCTGAGCTCCACGGGCAAAAAAAAAAAAAAAAAAGACACCTCTTCCAAAGGGGATGCCGCCGCCATACACTGTGAAATTGATTCCGCAAAGTGAATCACGAGCTCATCTCAGCTCGCTCAAAAAATACAGCGGATAAATCAGCCTGGTCCAGAGCCATTTAATGGCATCGTGGAGAGGCGTGTAGACCTGGGTAGAACGCCACTGGTCTGCTAAATTGTCACCATGTCACACCTTTATTTGGCTTTTTTTTAAGGTCTTCCGTGCCCATCTTTGGATGACTTCACTGTGGGAACGGTTAGAGTTTCGGTCCCCTGTGGGGCAAACAGGAGGTTTTAATATTGCAGAAGGAACATGTGTTCATAGATCACGTTTATGAACAACATTGATGCACTTGTGTACTTTACTTTTAAACATTTGACGCTGCGGCTTTAAAGGCCTACTGAAATGAGATTTTCTTATTTAAACGGGGATAGCAGGTCCATGTATGTGTCATACTTGATCATTTCACGATAATGCCATATTTTTGCTGAAAGGATTTAGTAGAGAACATCGACGATAAAGTTCGCAACTTTTGGTCGCTAATAAAAAAGCCTTGCCTGTACCGGAAGTAGCAAACGATGTGCGCGTGACGTCACGGGTTGTAGGGCTCCTCAGATCCTCGAATTGTTTACAATCATAGCCACCAGCAGCTAGAGCAATTCGGACCAAGAAAGCGACAATTTCCCAATTAATTTGAGCGAGGATGAAAGATTCGTGGATGAGGATATTAAGAGTGAAAGACTAGAAAAAAAAAAGTTAAAAAAAAAAAAAGGCGAGGACAGTGGGAACAATTCAGATGTTATTAGACACATTTACTAGGATAATTCTGGAAAATCCCTTATCTGCTTATTGTGTTACTAGTGTTTGAGTGAGATTATATGGTACCTGAAAGTCGGAGGGGTGTGGCCACGGGTGTCTCCGGTGGGAGGAGGTAATAGTCCGCAGCAGCTGCAGGAGGACGCAAGCTCCGCTCATAACTACGGTAAGAGCCGACTTATTACCACAATTTTCGAACCGAAAAATGCCGGTTGACATGTGGTCGGGATCCATGTTCGCTTGACCGCTCCGATCCATAGTAAAGCTTCACCTTCGGGAATTTTAAACAAGGAAACACCGGCTGTGTTTGTGCGGCTAAAGGCAGCTGCAATACATCGCTTTCCACCAACATTGTTCTTATTTGTAGAATCTCCATTATTAATTGAACAAATTACAAAAGATTCAGCAACACAGATGTCCAGAATACTCTGTAATTATGCGATTGAAGCAGACTACTTATAGCTTGAATCGGGCTGGAAAATAATGTCCCCTACAACCCGAGACGTCAAACGCACGCGTCATCATTCCGCACGTTTTCAACAGGAAATTTTGCGGGAAATTTAAAACTGCAATTTACTAAACTAAAAAAGCTGTATTGGCGTGTGTTGCAATGTTAATATTTCATCATTGATATATAAACTATCAGACTGTGTAGTTGGTAGTAGTGGGTTTCAGTAGGCCTTTAAGGAACAACTTCCTTCGTCAAGCTTCGCTACACTTACTAAAATAAAGCCTGGCCGTCTGCCGACATGATGGTTTATGTCTTTGAAAAGTCATCTCACGAGTCAGTTATTGTTAGCTCAAGTATTTTGTGTTATTTCCTGTCCAGCGCTCTTTTTTTTCATACCACTTCCTGTTTGCCTCCCTTTACCACAGATCCACTGGTTAAACCGCTGGTTCCCTCATTTGTTCCTGGTTGGCAATCAAGAGACACCAGACACTGGATGGTAATAAGGACACACCTGTCCGTGATTGACAATCAGGATACATTTGTCCCTGGTTGACAATCAGGACACACCTGTCCCTAAATGGAAATAAGGACATAGCTGACCCTGGATGGCAATTAAGACACACCTGACCCCGGTTGTTAATCAGGACACACCCATCCCTGAACAGAAATAAGGACACACCTGTCTCTGGTTGTCAAACAGGACACACTAACCCCTCTGCCACCTCGCTGTAGCCACATGTCATTTACGCTAATAGCATGTTGACATTAAGTTCAATACCAATACACTGCACAATATTAAAAATATATATTTTAATAATAGAAACCCCATTTCCGTAAGAGTTGGGAAATTGTGTTAGATGTAAATATAAACGGAATACAATAATATGCAAATCATTTTCAACCCATATTCAGTTGATTATGCTACAAAGACAACATATTTGATGTTCAAACTGATAAACATTTTTTTTTTGCTAATAATCATTAACTTTAGAATTTGATGCCAGCAACACGTGACAAAGAAGTTGGGAAAGATTGCAATAAATACTGATAAAGTTGAGGAATGCTCATCAAACAAATATTTGGAACATCCCACAGGTGTGCAGGCTAATTGGGAACAGGTGGGTGCCATGATTGGGTATAAAAACAGCTTCCCAAAAAATGCTTAGTCTTTCACGAGAAAGGATGGGGCGAGGTACACCCCTTTGTCCATAACTGCGTGAGCAAATAGTCAAACAGTTTAAGAACATAATTTCTCAAAGTGCAATTGCAAGAAATTTAGGGATTTCAACATCTACGGTCCATAATATCCTCAAAAGGTTCAGAGAATCCGGAGAAATCACTCCACGTAAGCGGCATGGCAGGAAATCAACATTGAATGACCCTGACTTTCGATCTCTCAGACGGCACTGTATCAGAAACCGACATCAATATCTAAAGGATATCACCACATGGGATCAGGAGCACTTCAGAAAACCACTGTCACTAAATACAGTTTGTCGCTAAATCTGTAAGTGCAAGGTAAAGCTCTACTATGCAAAGCGAAAGCCATTTATCAACAATATCCAGAAACGCTGCTAGCTTCGCTGGGCCTTAGCTCATCTAAGATGGACTGATGCAAAGTGGAAAAGTGTTCTGTGGTCTGACGAGTCCACATTTCAATTGTTTTTGGAAACTGTGGACATTGTGTCTTCCGGATCAAAGAGGAAAATAACCATCCGGATTGTTCTAGGCGCAAAGATGAAAAGCCAGCATGAGTGATGGTATGGGGGTGTATTAGTGCCCAAGAAATGGGTAACTTACACATCTGTGAAGGCACCATTAATGCTGAAAGGTACATACAGGTTTTGGAGCAACATGTGTTACCGTCCAAGCAACGTTATCATGGATGCCCCTGCTTATTTCAGCAAGACAATGCCAAGCTACGTGTTCCAACAGTGTGGCTTCGTTGTAAAAGAGTGCGGGTAGTAGACTGGCCTGCCTGCAGTCCAGACATGTCTCCCATCGAAAATGTATGGCGCATCCCTAGTGTGTGAGTGACAATCATTGGTACTTCAACTTCATTATGAAGCATAAAATACAACAGCGGAGACCCCGGACTGTTGCACGACTGGAGCTCTACATAAAACAAGAATGGGAAATAATTTCACTTTCAAAGCTTCAACAATTAGTTTCCTCAGTTCCCAAACGTTTATTGAGCGTTGTTAAAAGAAAAGGTGATGTAACACCGTGGTGAACATGCCCTTTCCCAACTACTTTGGCATGTGTGGCAGCCATGAAAATCTAACTTAATTATTATTTGCAAACAAAAATAAAGTTTATGAGTTTGAACATCAAATATCTTGTCTTTGTAGTGCATTCAATTGAATATGGGTTGAAAAGGATTTGCAAATCATTGTATTCTGTTTGTATTTACATCTAACGCAATTTCCCGACTCATATGGAAACGGGGTTTGCACACATTTTAATAATAATTGCATGATAAAGCACACGTCCAATACATTATTGTGGTCGTTTTTCACCTTCCGGTATTGTTATTGTTGCCTGAGAGCATAACTTGTTGGGAGAGTTGTGTGTTATATATTACGTTTGATGCAAAAGAAATGTGGACTGCGTGAACACAACACCTAGTCTTATTCGCAGCCCCAGCGGTGGATCCTTGCTCATGTTTTATTCAGGGGAGTAAAGGTAGTATTTGGCCACACACACACACACACACACACACATACACACACACACACACACACACTTAAACACACACTCACCTATATATGAGCTATCGCGTTTCTCAGCGCTCGTTGTGCAGCATAGAAGCCTGCCCGGGTCCTGATAACGGAGAAACCACCCGGGGGAGCACAGGGAGGGTAGCGAAGCTGCGTACGCGACACTACCCAAGGCCTTCATAATACCCGGCGAGCAAAGTCAACGCTCCGTATCAAAACGTTGCACACCTTTTCACGACGCTGAGTGAGGCTTCCATCTGGTCCGATAACAGCAGAGGGAGTCCAGAAGATTGAGATGTCGACGCGGAAATTTCAACTTAATTCCTCACTGGTGGTACATAATTGTTTATCCGTGGTCTTTTTGGTCACGAGCACTCTTCTTTGACATTTGTGGCGCCCCCTACGGCAAAATGTAATACAAACACTCCTCAGACAAATGACTTATGGGGAGTTATTTGTTTGGTGCCAGAATGAATAAGGTTGACACAAATATTTATGTCTTTGAAAAGTCACAGTTTGCATCAGGTTCAAACACTGATGACCTCTAGTAATCAGACAAGAAGCAAGGAATCATGCAGAGACAGAGTTCAATTTAGCTCCTGGGGAGACATGTGTTTTGGGGTGTATACTAAACGGTAAATGGTTGTACTTGTGTAACGCTTTCACATTATTTCCACATTCACCCATTCACACACACATTCACACACTGATGGCGGGAGCTGCCATGCAAGGCGCTAACCAGGACCCATCAGGAGCAAGGGTGAAGTGTCTTGCCCAAGGACACAATGGACAGGACTAGGATGGTAGAAGGTGGGGATTGAACCAGTAACCCTCAGATTGCTGGCACAGCCACTCTCCCAACTTCGCCATGCCGCCGTAGTTACAGATCCAAACTATGTTCCAAAAGTCAAGCCCGCGTGCCTCCTCTATTTTTTTGGAAGGTCCCTGTTACATCACTGAAGCTGTCGCTGAGAAAAGGTGATAATCTCGACAACTTCAGTCAGACACAATATATGATTATAGGTCATATCGTCTTGTCTCTGCTCTGTCTGCATCACGGCGGTGTTCTGCCTTGGAAGTCAGCAGGCCGAGTCTGGACACAACACTGATAAAGACGACTGGTAAGCTATTGGATTGCCAGCTTTGCACATATACAAAAATACCACCTCAGGACAATTGAAAATTATTTATAGCAACGGTCCTTAAGCATAAAGTTAGTATGATAATATATACACAATTATTAGTTCCTGTGTTTTGTATTATTTCCTGTCCAGCGCTCTTATTTTTCGTTCCACTTCCTGTTTACCTTTAATGTACCACCACTACTCTGGTACGAGCGCTGGCTCCCTCACCTGTACCTTGTTGGCAATAAGGACATACCGTCCCTATATTGTAATCAGGAAATTTCTGTCCCTAGATGGCATTTAGGATACACCTGCACCTGGTTGGCAATCAGGACACACCTTAACCGGGTTTGAAATAAGGACACACATGTCCGTGGTTAGCAATCAGAACACACATGTCCCTGGATGGCAACAAGAACACCCGTGTGCCTGATTGGCAATAAGGACACAACTGTCCTTGGATGGCAATCAGCATAAACCTATTTGTGTGTAACTAGTCTTCAATAGGGACAGACCTGTCCCTGGATGGCAATCAGGACACACCTCCGCCTAGATGATTATAAGGACAAACCTGTCCCTGGTTTGGTAATCAGGACACACATGTTCCTTGTTGGAAGTCAGGACACACCTGTCTATGGAAGACAATCAGGACACACTTGTCTCTGGTTGGCAATAGGTACACATCTGTCTCTGGATGGCAATAAGTAAATAGCTGTCTCTGTTTGGCAATTAGGAGACATCTTTCTTTGGTTGGTAATAAGTAAACATGTCCCTAGATGACAAAAAAAGACAAAACTTTCTCTGATTGGCATTCAGGACACACCTGTCCCTAG
Source organism: Nerophis ophidion (assembly GCF_033978795.1). NCBI lineage: Eukaryota > Metazoa > Chordata > Actinopteri > Syngnathiformes > Syngnathidae > Nerophis > Nerophis ophidion. Next base: position 18,678,240 of record NC_084625.1, on the reverse strand, counting down.
TTGTCTGTAGGAACATTCCGGTCCGTGAATGGCAACCAGGACACACCTCCCCCTAGATGGCAATAAGGACAAACCCGTCCCTGGTTGGAAATCATGACACACACATCTCTTGTTGGCAAAACCTGTCCTTAAAAGGCACTAAAGACACACCTGTCTCTGATTGTCATTCAGGACACACCTGTTCCTAGTTGTCAAAGATAAAGACCTGTCCCTGGATGGCAATCAGGACACACCTCACTCTAAATGGTAATAAGGACAAACCTGTCCCTGGTTGGAAATCATGAGATACATGTCCTTTGATGACAATCAGGACACACCTGTCTCTGGTTGGCAAAAAATACACACCTGTCTCTGGTTGGCAATAAGTACACACCTCTCTCTGGTTGGCAAACAGGAGACATCTGTCTTTTGTTGGTAATAAGTAAACATGTCCCTAGATGGCAATAAAGACACACCTGTCCCTAGTTTTCAATAGGGACAGACCTGTCCCTGGATGGAAATCAGGACACACATCCCCCTAGATGGCAAAAAGGACAAACCTGTCCCTGGTTGGACATCAGGTTACACCTGTCCTTGGATGACAATCAGGACACACCTGTCTCTAGTTGGCAAAAAACAAACAAACATCCGTCTCTGGTTGGCAATAAGTACACACCTGTCTCTGGTTGGCAAAAAGTACACATCCGTCTCTGGTTGGCAATAAGTATACACCTGTCTCTGGTTGGCAATCAAGAGACATCTGTCTTTGGTTGGTAATAAGTAAACATGTCCCTAGATGGCAATAAAGACACACCTGTCCATAGTTGTCAATAAGGAGAGACCTGTCCCTGGATGGAAATCAAGACACACCTCCCCCTAGATGGCAATAAGGATAAACCTATCCCTGGTTGGAAATCAGGACACACCTGTCTTTGATTGGTAATAAGTAAACCTGTCCTTAGAAGGCAGTAAAGATGCACCTGTCCTTAGATGGCACTAAAGACACACCTGTCTCTGATTGGCATTCAGGACACACCTGTTCCTAGTTGTCAACGGGGAAAGACCTGTTCCTGGATGGCAATCAGGACACACCTCCCCCCTAGGTGGTAATAACGACAAACCTGTCCCTGGTTGGCAATCAGGACATACATGTCTCTGGTTGACAATAAGTACACATCCGTCTCTGGTTGGCAATAAGTACACTTTCGTCTCTGGTTGGAATATTAGTACACACCTGCCTCTGTTTGGTAATCAGGAGACAATAAGTAAACAATAAGCACATAAAAGTACACATCTTGTTATGATCCGCTGCCCGGACCATATTATGATTTAGACTTTTTAGCCTGTTTGTGTTTTCTGTTAGTTTTGGACTCATTTTGTTACTGTTTGTGCACCCGTGAGTTAGTTTCGTCCCCATAGTAACTCATTATTTTCTCCTGCTGCTTGCTCCTGACGTGCACCTGTTTTCTGATTGCTATCTTTATTTAAGCCTGCCTTCCCCGTTCATTCAGTTTTGCTTCCTAATTTGTCTTTGCACAACAAGTGACGACTTTGCTTCCCGGTTCTCCTTATGCTAGCTTCCATGCTAAGCCCATTTTGGTTTTTCTAGCTCCCATGCTAGCTCTTTTAGTTTTGTCAAAGTCTGATTTATATTTTGAATAAATCATTTCCTACCTGCACGCTGTGTCCAAAGCTTGTCTGCATCCTTGGGAGAACGACACATCTGTCTTTGGTTGGTAATAGGTAAACCTGTCCCTACATGGCAATAAAGACACACCTGTGAGATCCTGCAAAAAGGTTTTCCTAACGGTTGCCATGTTTTTCAACCAATCTTGCTCAAATTTCACACACCTGTGCTTGTCGGCCCCCTAGTTGGTGGTGATTTGACTTTACACCTCAAAGTTCGACCGGTAGTGTTCAATGACAGCGCCACCAGGTGGTGTACCAGTCAGACACTTGATAGCAGCATGACAAGCCTTTGGTGTGCCGCAGCTCAGGAGTAGAACGTGATTGCCACTCCAGAGGCAGCATCGTCACAATCCTGTGATCCCAAAAATCCCTTGAAAATGGGACACTCGGCCCTTGCAGCAATAAGTGGGTTATTTAGCAAGACCGTTGCCACATTTTCCAACACCCACAGTGACTTTTAAAATCCTTCGCCGCCCGAAGCCAAGTGTGCACTGGTCAAACACTTCCTGTTTGAGAAGCTCCAAGCCGCCTTTCAAATATTGCCAACTTATATCCCCCGTGTTTGCACTGGCACTAATATACTTTTCTAATATTCCGAAGTGCATGTTAAGAGAGGCTTCTGTCTGGCAGGGTGGTCATTTGGAAGAATTCGCCCAGTGGGTCGTCCTACCACCATCTGTCAACTTTAGAGTAGCACACAAGGTTTGGGCTGCCTTATTATGCTGCAAATCTTTCACTGCGAGAAGGAAAGTGATGCAAACTCCTCTTTTTCTTCAATCATTTACCAGCATGAACTGCTTTTATAATGGCATTGGTACTAAGCAGCTATTATTAGCATAACCAACTACTTGTTTGATATGCGAAGAAGCCTGACTAAATACTATAATACTAACCAAGAAATACATACAATTAGTTGGTTACTAAATATTAAGTCAGTCTGTCATGTTTTTGTTATGTTCTGCTGGTTTTGGACTCCCTCGGTTCCTGTTTTTGTGCACCCTTGTTACCATGGTTACTTATTATTTCCACCTGCCTCTGATTAGTGCTCGGCACATTCACCTGCTGCCGGTGCACTGAACAGAGAGCAATTTATTCACGTTGCCCGCCACACTCGGTCTGGCGTCATTGTTTGCGTAACGCAGCCTACCAGTAAGTCTTGTTTGTTTCATGCCACAGTTTTGTGAGTGTTTCATGCCATAGTCTATGCCAGACCTTGGCAAATTAAAGGGGAACATTATCACAATTTCAAAAGGGTTAAAAACAAAAAAAAAATCAGTTCCCAGTGGCTTGTTTCATTTTTCGAAGTTTTTTTCAAACTTTTACACCTCCCGGAATATCCTTAAAAAAAGCTTTAAAGTTCTTGATTTTCGCTATTTGCGATGCGACTGTCCATTTCCCTGTGACGTTATACAGGGCTGCCAATACTTAATCATTGCAAATGCATCTGCAGGTTATCCATACATCTTTGTGCCATGTCTGTCTTAGCATCGCCGGTCAAATTTGCAGACACTCTGGCACATTCAATGGGGGTCTGGCGGCAGATTTCTTGCCAGTGGTGCAACTTGAATCCCTCCCTGTTAGTGTTGTTACACCCTCCGACAACACACCGACGAGGCATGATGTCTCCAAGGTTCCAAAAAATAGTCAAAAAAACGGAAAATAACAGAGCTGAGACCCGGTGTTTGTAATGTGAAAATGAAAATGGCGGGTGTATTACCTCAGTGACGTCACGTTCTGACGTCATCGCTAAAAGACCGATAAACAGAAAGGCGTTTAATTTGCCAAAATTCACCCATTTAGAGTTCGGAAATCGGTTAAAAAAATACATGGTCTTTTTTCTGCAACATCAAGGTATATATAGACACTTACATCGGTGTGGTGATAATGTTCCCCTTTAAAGCCCGGGGGCCACATGCGGCTCATTAAGCTTTTCAATTTGGCCCGCCGGACATTCCCAATTTTTTTTTTAGATCTTTAAAGGCCTACTGAAACCCATTACTACTGACCACGCAGTCTGATAGTTTATACATCAATGATGAAATATGCCAATACGGCCTTTTTAGTTGATTAAATTGCAATTTAAAATTTCCCGCTGAGTATCCTGTTGAAAACGTTGCGGTAAAAAAATGTTGCGGTAAAAAAACGTTGCGTATGATCACGTGTGCGTTTGACGTCACCGGTTATAGCGGACATTTTTTTCCCAGCCCGATTCAAGTTATAAGTAGTCTGCTTCTATCGCATAATTACACAGTATTCTGGACATCTGTGTTGCTGGATCTTTTGCAATGTGTTCAATTAATAATGGAGACGTCAAAGTAGAAAGATGGAGTTGGGAAGCGGTGTATTTTGCATGCCTTTAGCAACTCAAACACAGCCAGGGTTTCCTTGTTTAAAATTCTCGAATGTGAAGCTTTACTATGGAGCAGAGCGGTCAAGCGAACATGGTTCCGACCACATGTCAACCGGCAGGTTTCGGTGACAAAATTGTGGTAATAAGTCGGCTCTTTCGGTAGTTATGAGCGGAGCTTGCGTCCTCAGGCAGTTGCGGACTATTACCTCCTCCCACCGGAGACACTGGCGGTCACCACACCCGTGGTTACACCCCTCCGACTTTCAGATACCGTATAATCTCACTAAAACACGAGTAACACTTTTTTATTGACTATTGAGTATTTTATTGATTATGGGATAAGCAGCAGAAAATGGATGGATGATACTTTTTCATCACTTATTGTTTGTCTATGGTACACTAATGTGTATATTTTAGGCCATTGGTTCTTTGTTTTGTTTTTGCAAAAATGTATATCTATTTTTATATTGCTACTTTTATCTTTGGTCTGAAAATTATTATGTAACAAAAGTTATTAGTATTTTTTGGTTGTTTGTTGTTGCTATTTTTGTATTATGACAATTTATTATTGGATCATGTTGTACTGCATTTTAATCTTTTATTTTGTGGTTGTGTAATGTTTTTTGCCTGGACCCCAGGAAGAATAGTCTCCACTGCGGTGTAGACTAATGGGGATCCTTAATAAACTGAACTAAACACAATAACTATATCAGGGATTTTCCAGAATTATCCTAGTAAATGTGTCTAATAACATCTGAATCGCTTTCACTGCCCTCGCCTTTTTTTTTTTTTTTTTTTTTTATAGCCCTTCACTCTCACTATCCTCATCCACGAATCTTTCATCCTCACTCAAATTAATGGGAAAAATTGTCGTTTTCTCGATCCGAATCGCTCTAGCTGCTGGTGGCTATGATTGTAAACAATGTGAAGGTGTGAGGAGCCCTACAACCCGTGATGTCACACGCACATCGTCTGCTACTTCTGGTAAAGGCAAGGCTTTTTTATTATCGACCAAAAGTTACGAACTTTATCGTCGATGTTCTCTACTAAGTCCTTTCAGCAAAAATATGGCAATATCGCGAAATGATCAAGTATGACACATAGAATGGACCTGCTATCCCCGTTTAAATAATTTCAGTAGGCCTTCAAGATCCAAAGTGTAGCTGCCATTATGATGTGTAGTGATGTTTTCAAATGATCATAAGTCTTGAACTACAGTATACAAATTATTTCAATGGTTGGAATCTGCGCTTGTGCATTATATACTAGTTACTATGGTGATCAAATTAGTTACTACGGTAATTTAATTAGTTAGTATGGTAATATACGTCACAGCAGGGATTTTTTTAGTAAGTAAGTAAGTAGTAAGTAGGTAAATGTTATTTTGTAATGCGCTTTTCACAGATACAATCACAAAGCGCTGTACAAAACATAGGTAAAGTAAAACAACAATTGAATTTAAAACAACAGGGGCAACGTCTCAAAAAGGATACGAAGTACCGTATTTCCTTGAATCGCCGCCGTAGCGCTAATTAATTTAAAACCTCTTCTGACTCCTGCGCTTAGCAAAGGCATGCGGTAAAAGTAAGCCTGCGCTAATTATTTTAAAACCTCTTCTCACTCCGGCACTTACCAAAGGCATGCAGTAAAAATTTGAATGTGATGTAAGCTTGGACCTTAAATCCTACTGAATAGCTCTTAATCTTCTTCCCTTTATGCGATTTCAAATTACCGGTATTGAAATCAGCCTCCTCCATTTTGAAAATGATGACAAGGGAAGTGTCACTCGTGACGTTACGAGTTTGACCCGGCGGTAATACTGAGAATGCCCTAATTATTTTGGGAAGCGAGTTTGACCCGACAGTAATTCAAGGCAGGCGCAATACTATATGCCCTGCGGCAATTCAAGGAAATACGGTAGATTAAAAATGACATTTAAAAGGTGCATTGACTAAATGTTTTACTAAAAAGAGAAGTTTTCAAATGAAACACAGTCAAGATCACAGAGGGACTGGTGCAAATTGTTCCAGAGTCTGGGACCTATAGCCTGGAATGCCAGATCTACACGGGTTTTAAAACAAGTTTTTGGGATCTTTAGAAGACACTATGTTGTCAATATTCAGTGTTTTATCGTTCACAGATAATATTGTAAATGCCACATTCTGTACATTCTGGGTGTCTTATTCATTAAAAATACTAAAATAAAATCCAATCCTTTTTTTAAGGCAGTCTTTCATAACGTTTTTAGCATTCAATCAGACATTACTGTGAGGTTTTGTATCAGTGTTCCTAAAAATCAGATATACCGGCCCCCAGACACATTTTTTTTCTCTAATTTTGGCCCCTCGAGTCAAAATAATTGCCCAGGCCTGGTCTATGCTAAGTATTGGCTTTAGTTCCAAGTGCGATCAGCACGTTGTGGCTTCGCTTTGTGTTCCGTTTTGTTGTGCTACTTTGATTTTTGAAAATTAAATCATATTCTTACCTGCACGCTTTGTCCGGAATGGTCCGTCTGCATTTTGGGAGAACCACGTTGTGACATTACCGGCACACAGCGTTGCCAAATTATCACACAAGAAACTGTAGATATAAATTATCGTTGAGACATGATTTATTGTAACAGTAAAACATGACCATAGACTGTATATATATATATATATATATATATATATATATATATATATATATATATATATATATATATTTGCATGGCTATTTTCAAGAAGGATATTTAAAGAAACACTAGATCAGGGGTAGGGAACCAATGGCTCTATAGCCAGATGTGGCTCTTTTGATGACTGCATCTGGCTCTCAGATAAATCTTAGTTGGCATTGCTTAACACGATAAGTAATGAATAATTCTGCTGGTAATCACAGTGTTAAAAATAACATTCATAATATAAACATTCTCATGCATTTTAATCCATCCATCCATTTTATACCGTACTTGTTCAAGAAGTCGCATTATTGGTAAGAAGTATTTTATCGATTATTGGTTAGCTTCAGAATAAAAATCATATTAAAAATAATAGGAGACTTAATGTAGTCTAAAAATGTTATTAATTAAAAATGCATGCATTTATTTGTATTCAGTGTTAAAAAATATGATATGGCTCTCGCGGAAATACATTTTAAAATCTTTGGCTTTCATGGCTCTCTCAGCCAAAAAGGTTCCCGACCCCTGCCATAGACTGTACATGTAGCAATTGAGCTGAGATCCACATGGAGGAAAACCTATACCTTCACGGGCCGGACTGATAAAATCCATCAATCCCATCCATTTTCTATGACCACTTACAGTTGTTTTCTTTGCATTTCCATATTTTATTGTCTCTAAGGCGCACTTAAAATCCTTTTATTTTCTCAAAAATTACTTGTTAGCTCCCACGGTAATCCCTTTAGTTTTGCTTTCCGTGCTAAGAGCACGTTTTTTGTTAGTTCCCGTATAATTTATTTCTTAATTCAATAATTTCTTACCTGCACACTGTGTCCGAAGCCCGATCTGCATTCCTCAGAGAACAAACCCCGCATCACGATGCGACCCGGTCGTCACAAAAACCCTTCTTTTTGAAAAAGGCCTTTTGATTGATTTATATGTGTTAGTTCTAGCTATTAGGCTGTTCTAGTTTTTATTTTATTTTACTCGTTGGGGGCAGCTATTTGTTATTGTAGCTTTGTTATTTTTTTCGTTTTTAAACGCATTGTAGCACTTTGAGATTGTTTGTTCATTGTAAAGTGCTTTTACAAATAAAATCTATTATTATTATTATTATTATTACTATTGTTATGTTTATGTTGTGTTGCAGTTTGTAATCGTTGTTTAGTGTGGTTTCACTAAATGGCACATGTTTATGACAGTGTTGGCGTTGTTCATACGGCCACCCTTTGTGTGATATGTATGGCTGTTGACTAAGTATGCCCTTCATTTACTTGTGAGTGTGTTCTAAATTAACAGGATTATTAAAAATGACATTGAACGGGAAGAGTGAAATATCTTCTTCAACTAAAGACTAATACTAACCCATCCAATGCTTCAATAGATTTGCAAGGCCATTTGCAGGGAGGATATTAAAAGAGAAACTATATCTTGTAAGACATTGTCGGCCAATCCCGGGTGCTAGCTCAGCTGTTCTGGTGATCAAATAGGGAAATGCCCACCATTTCCACTCGAGTCAGCCGACGATAAGAGGTACCACTGGCTTATACGGCGTCGAATAGTGAGTTCAAATATATTATTTTGTCACTTTTTATATGTTTTTTGCAATTTTAAATTTGATAGGACCACATGAGATATGTTTTAATTTGCAATGCATTTTAATTGATTTTTAAATGCGCCAGAAAATAACCCAATTTGAACCCTGTTGATGTGATTCAATGCACAGTAGGGCGGAAATGTGTTCCTGTATAGCAGGGGTGTCAAGCTCACATACAGAGTGGGCCAAAATTTAAAACTGAACAAAGCCGCGGGCCAAGGTTGAAGAAGTTAACCTTTAAATAGGGACCCAAACAAGTTTTACAATAAATATTGAACAAGAAAGGCTTAAATAGGGCAGCATGGTGGAACAGGGGTTAGTGCAGTGGTGGCCGTGGCCCGATTGGTACAGGGCCGCAGAATACATTTTTATTCATTTTTATATAAAAAAAAAAAATATATATATATATATATATATATATATATATATATATATATATATATATATATATAATTTTTTTTTTAATTTTTTTTTAATTAAATCAACATAAAAAACACATTATACACTTACAATTAGTGCACCAACCACAAAAACCTCCCTTTTTAATGACAAAAACGTCCTTTTTTAATGACAAAGAAAAAAAAAAAAAAGAAAAGGATTCCACCCCGCAACAACCCACACGTAATAGTGCAAAATCAACTTTCAAAAAACAAACGAAAAAACATCAGTGGTATATTAAATACAATTTAATTAAAAAAAAATAATGCCTCTTTTCTATTTGCGACTTTCTGAGGTAAATATCAACATCAACTTTTTCCACAGGCTAACAAATTCGAAAATAAAATAAAAATGAGGTGGGCAGGGTTTGGTGGTAGCGGGGGGGTTGTTTATTATAGCGGTAGAGTTAGTGCTGCAAGGGATTCTGGGTATTTGTTCTGTTGTGTTTATGTTGTGTTACGGTGCGGGTGTTCTCCCGAAATCTGTTTCGTCATTCTTGTTTGGTGTGGGTTCACAGTGTGGCGCATATTTGTAACAGTGTTAAAGTTGTTTATACGGTCACCCTCAGTGTGACCTGTATGGCTGTTGGCCAAGTATGTGTTTGTGAAAGCCGCATATATTATGTGACTTGGCCAGCACGCTGTTTATATGGAGGAAAATAGGACGTGACGGCATGTTGTAGAGGACGCTAAAGGCATAGCTCAGTTGGTAGAGTGGCCGTGTCAGCAACTTGAGGGTTGCAGGTTCGATTCCCGCTTGTGCCATCCTAGTTACTGCCGTTGTGTCCTTGGGCAAGACACTTTACCCACCTGCTCCCAGTGCCACCCACACTGGTTTAAATGTAACTTAGATATTGGGTGTCACTATGTAAAGCGCTTTGAGTCACTTGAGAAAAGCGCTATTTAAATATAATTCACTTCACTTCACAATGCCTTTAAGGCACGCTCCCAGTATTGTTGTCCGGGTGGAAATGGGGAGAATGGTTGCCCAGGGAGATTTTCGGGAAGGTCACTAAACTTCAGGAGTCTCCTGGGAAAATCGGGAGGGTTGGCAAGTATGAGTAATAGCGGTGAATGTGGTGTTACCGGCGGGCCAGCTCTAATGTTAATTTGATATTGCCTCAAGGGCCAAATGAAATTAAACGGTGGGCCGAAGTTGGCCCGCAGGGCCAGAGTTTGACACCCATGCTGTATAGTGTTTCTCCAGCAATGGTCTTGTGGTGACATGAATGATGGTATTCTGAGAGGTAATCATTGAAGTCGGACATCACTGAAGGCCTAAGTGAGAAATGCACGGCCCGCCACTGCCTCATACCCGTGGCCCAAAAATCAATGGGTTTGGTGCAAAAGTGGATGATAAATTTAGTTCTGTTTAGAAAGATTTTTTTTTTTGTTCCAGTTTGTCTCATTGCGCTTGATCATATTTTTCTCGCCTCTTCCTGCAGCCCATCCGTCATTCCAAGAAACGACGATATCGCATCAATCACATGTTCGACCTCTTCCCCCTCTGCCCATCTTCCCATCTCATGTTGGACGTCCTCAAGAGAGCAAAGAGAAGCGGACGACAAGCTCGGCCCTTCGGAGGTAAACACCGGAAGAAAGAATAAATAAATCTCGAGGAAGCAGCTCACGTTCAGGACGAGCGATTGCCATGCTGCTCATTCCTCTCGTTGTTCTTTTTCTCAAGAGCTCTGAGAAATCCAATTGACCTCGGCTGCCGCCTTAATGGGAACACACACAGACGGACTCGGCCATTGTGCAATAATTACAACGCACAAAGCAACCTTGACGCTTACATGTGCGGACGAGCCTCTTAATTAGGTACACGTAAAGAGAGCCGGCACAAAGGTTCGTCACAAAGGGGGGAGGGAAATACTGGAACTCCCCCCGCAAAGATGGTTCGTTTAGATCAATGGTTCCCAAACTTTTAAACTTTTATAGGCTGGCGCCCCCTTGGCTCCCCAGTGAATTCCTACCCCCCCCCGACACATATGGAAACAAACACCTCTTTCTTGATATTTGGTATGCTGCAATTTGAAAAAAGAAAGGTTAAACACAAATGCGTATTTCACAAATAAAACCCAATTTAGTAAACCAATTTATTTTTTAGCAGTTTCAACTGTTTCAGCAACATAGAATGGTAAATAAACATTCCACCAGTAACCTTCATTGTCTCACACTTAATATTAATGGGATGGATGTGCTTGGTGCAGGGACATAAGCTTCTCAACATCAGGCTGGAACTCACTAAGAAGAAGTCGTAGATCCCCGCGGTCAGTAATTTTCAGTCGGTTTCTTTGCTTGGAAAGAAGCAAGGCGACTGCACTGAAGCCCCGTTCTACTAAATATGATGTTGGCGTGTGGTAACCGGACCCTGATGCTTCGTCCACTGACTCGTCCTGCTGCACGTGTTGTGTACAAATCGTCAAACAAACGTTCGAACTTCTGACTTCGACTTCGGACTGCCGCCCCCCTACCGCCCCCTTCTTCCTCACCGCCCCCCCAGATCTTTCCACCCACTTTGGGAACCACTGGTTTAGATCAAGTGTGTGAATGTCATTTGCGTCACCAGGAAACAACTTGAACAATTTTATGGGTCAAAATACCCTGTACATTGATCTGATTGCTTTTTGAATAAATACTGAAATTTCCCTTAACTCAGCTTACTAGAAGTACATTTTACCCATCCATCCATCCATTTTCTACCGCTTATTCCCTTTTGGGGTCGCGGGGGGCGCTGGTGCCTATCTCAGCTACAATCGGGCGGAAGGCGGGGTACACCCTGGACAAGTCGCCACCTCATCACAGGGCCAACACAGATAGACAGACAACATTCACACTCACATTCACACACTAGGGCCAATTGAGTGTTGCCAATCAACCTATCCCCAGGTGCATGTCTTTGGAAGTGGGAGGAAGCCGGAGTACCCGGAGGGAACCCACGCATTCACGGGGAGAACATGCAAACTCCACACAGAAAGATCCCGAGCCTGGATTTGAACCCAGGACTGCAGGAACTTTGTATTGTGAGGCAGACGCACTAACCCCTCTTCCACCGTGAAGTACATTTTACCATGAAATATTATTACCGGTATAGCTATTCGCTGTGTTAAGCCGCTTCTAAGATACTAAGCCTCACCACCATGGCGGAAAATAGTTAGTTTTTTCCATGTAGCATTATCACTGGAGGAATAAAGCAAGGGTCGACAACCCAAAATGTGAAAAGAGCCATATTGGACCAAAAATACTAAAAACAAATCTGTCCGGGGCAGCAAAAAATTAAAAGCCGTATGTAAGTCTTATAATGAAGGCAACACAAGACGGAAGTGTCTATATTAACTATATCAGCCTACTATTAAAATGACTTTAAAAGTCTTATAAAAGTATTATAATGAAGACAACACATGATGTAAGTCTCTATATTAGCTATATTAACCTACTATCAACATTATTTTAAAATCATATATAAGTGTTATAATGAAGACAACACATGATGTAAGTGTCTATATTGGCTATATTAGCCTAATATCAAAATGACTTTAAAAGTCCTGTATAAGTGTTATAATGAAGGCAACACATGATGTAGGTGTCAATATTGGCTATATTAGCCTACAATCAAAATTACTTTAAAGGTCTTTTATAAGTGTTATAATGAAGGCAACACATGATGTAAGTGTCTGTATTAGCTATATTTGCCTACATTCAAAGTCACTTTAAAGGTCTTGTATACGCGTTATAATGAAGGCAACACATGATGTAAGTGTCTATATTAGTTATATTAGCCTACAATCAAAATTACCTTCAAGGTCTTATATACTGTAAGTGTTATAATGAAGGCAACACATGATGTAAGTGTCTATATTAGCTTTATTAGCCTACTATCACAATTACTGTAAAGGTCTTATATAAGTGTTATAATGAAGGCAACACATGATGTAGGTGTCTATATTAGCCTAGTATCAAACTTACTTTAAAGGTCTTATATAAGTGTCATGGTGTAAGTGTCTATATTAGCTTTATTAGCCTACTATAACAATTACTGTAAAGGTCTTACAGTAATTGTAATGAAGGCAACACATGATGTAAGTGTCTATATTAGCCTAGTATCAAAAGTACTTTAAAGGTCTTATATAAGTGTTATAATAAAGACAATACATGATGTAAGTGTCTATATTAGCTATATTAGCCTACTATCCAAATTACCTTAAAGGTCTTATATACTGTAAGTGTTATAATGAAGGAAACACATGATGTATGTCTCTATATTAGCCTACTATCAACATTATTTTAAAGATCTTATATAAGTGTTATAATGAAGGCAACACAAGATGCAAGTTTCTATAATAGCTATGTTAGCCAACTATCAAAATGACTTTAAAAGTCTTATATAAGTGTTATAATTAAGACAACACATGATGTAAGTGTCTATATCAGCTATATTAGCCTACTATCAAAATTACTTTAAAGGTCTTATAAATGTGTTATAATGAAGAGTACACATGATGTAAGTGTTTATATTGTCTATATCAGCCTACTATCAAAATTAGTTTAAAAGTCTTATATAAGTGTTATAATGAAGGCAACACATGATGTAGTGTCTATATTAGCCTACTATCAAAATTACTTTAAATGTCTTATATAAGTGTTATAATGAAGGTAACACATGATGTAAGTGTCTATAATAGCTATATTAACCTACTATCAAAATTACCTTAACGGTCTTATATACTGTAAGTGTTATAATGAAGGCAACCCATGATGTAAGTGTCTATATTAGCCTACTATCAACATTACTTTAGAGATCTTATATAAGTGTTATAATGAAGGCAACCCATGATGCAAGTGTCTATATTAGCTGTATTAGCCTACTATCAAAATTACTTTAAATAATTTATATATGTGTTATAATGAAGGCAACACATGATGTAAGTGTGTATATTAGCTATATTAGCCTACTATCAAAATGACTTTAAATATTTTATATAAGTGTTATAATGAAGGCAACACATGATGTAAGTGTCTATATTAGCTATATTAGCCTACCATCCAAATTACCTTAAAGGTCTTATATAATGTAAGTGGTATAATGAAGGCAACACATGATATAAGTGTCTATATTAGCCTACTATCGAAATTACTTTAAATGTCCTATATAAGTGTTATAATGAAGGCAACACATGATGTAAGTGTCTATATTAGCTATATTAGCCTACTATCCAAATTACCTTAAAGGTCTGATATATTGTAAGTGTTATAATGAAGGCAACACATGATGTAAGTGTCTATATTAGCCTACTATCACATTTTTTTAAAGATCTTATATTAGTGCTATAATGAAGGCAACACATGATGCAAGTGTCTATACTAGCTATATTAGCCAACTATCAAAATTACTTTAAAAGTCTTATATAAGTGTTATAAATACGACAACACATGATGTAAGTGTTTATATTGTCTATATTAGCCTACTATCAAAATTACTTCAAAAGTCTTGTATAAGTGTCATAATGAAGGCAACACATGATGTGTCTATATTAGCCTAGTATCAAAATTACTTTAAAGGTCTTATATAAGTGTTATAATGAAGGAAACACATGATGTAAGTGTCTATATTAGCTATATTAGCCTACTATCCAAATTACCTGAAAGGTCTTATACACTGTAAGTGTTATAATGAAGGCAACACATGATGTAAGTGTCTATATTAGCCTACTATCAACATTATTTTAAAGATCTTGTATAAGTGTTTTAATGAAGGCTACACATGATGCAAGTGTCTATAATAGCTATATTAGCCAAATATCAAAATTACTTTAAAAGTCTTATATAAGTGTTAAAAATACGACAACACACGATGTAAGTGTCTACATTAGCCAAATTAGCCTACTATCAAAATTACTTTAAAGGTCTTATATATGTGTTATAATGAAGGCGACACATGATGCAAGTGTTTATATTGTCGATATTAGCCTACCATCAAAATTACCTTAAAGGTCTTATATAAGTGTTATAGTGAAGGCAACACATGATGTAAGTGTCTTTATTAGCTATATTATTGTACTATCAAAATTACCTTAAAGGTCTTATATACTGTAAGTGTCATAATGAAGGCAACACATGATGTAAGTGTCTATATTAGCCTACTATCAAAATGACTTTAAAGGTCTTCTAAAAGTGTTATAATGAAGGCAACACATGATGTCTGTGTCTATATTAGCTACATTAGCCTACTATCAAAATTACCTTAACGGTCTTATATACTGTAAGTGTTATAATGAAGGCAACACATGATGTAAGTGTCTATATTAGCCTACTATCAAAATGACTTTAAAGGTCTTATATACGTAAGTGTTATAATGAAGGCAACACATAATTTAAGTGTCTATGTTAGCCTACTATCAAAATGACTTTAAAGGTCTTATATAAGTGTTATAATGAAGGCAACACACGATGTAAGTGTCTATATTAGCTGTATTAGCCTAATATCAACATGACTATATGTCGCAGGCTGACACAAATCGTCGTTGACAGAAACTTTGTATTTTCTATTTATTTAAAATGTGGAGGTTCCTCTTCTCCAGGGATATCCTCGGACCACCAAGCACTGACATGACAGCTCGGATCAAGGTTACAACACCGTTTTATTTTGTTATATAGTGTCTCCGGGCTTTTTAGCAATTCTTGTGTCTGTCTCCGGTTCGTTCTCGCTCTTGCTCCAACTCCAACTCCTCTCTGCTCTCCGGCTGCTGCCTTTTAACAGAGCGACAGGTGATTAGATAACCAGGCCCAGGTAGGCAATCTATGCACCTGTCGCTGATCTTGAACTCGGCCATGGCACACCCCGTTTCGCTGCAGGTCCGCAGGCCACGCCCCCTACACATACACATTTTTGCAACTGCAGCGCGGTGCTGCGTCTTCCTCACGATACGAAGGTTCTGGGTTCGATCCTGCGCCCGGGATTTTTCTGTGTGGAGTTTTCATGTTTTCTCCGTGAATGCGTGTGTTCCCTCCGGATAATCTGGCTTCCTCCTACTTCCAAAGACATGCACCTGGGGTTTGGTTGATTGGCAAAATTGGATAGTGTTGATATTTTATAAACTCGCACACACCATAATTAAATGGACAAAATGCACAGCTGATGCATGTTATATGGTATCTGTATTGGTATCGGCTGATATCACTCATTGATGATCGGAATCAACAGCATAAAACCCTAATGGGAACATCCATAATATGGATGTAAAATGTTGTGTACATTATTACACACACAGAAACACATATATTTTTGAAATATCGTGCGATACCATAACTGCTCTCCAATTGTTAAGGATTCTCTGCAAATGTTGATTAATGGCGCACAGTAAATCTTCATTATTCTCCTCGGGTGTTTTGAGTTATTTCCTCCAAAGGTCGAGGAACTGGCTTCGATAAGAAGCCATCCGAGATAAGTGTGACACTATGCTACTGAGTGGAAATCAGCTTTTGGAGAGAAGTGTCCTCTCAGGCAATTATTAATGATGACCGCCTCCTCTTTGCATGAATGTGTGTGTGTGTGTTTGTGTGTATGCCAGTGTGTGTTTTGCTGTTCATTTTGATGTTTTAGACCGGTAGTTCTTGAACTTTTTTTCACCAAGTACCACCTCAGAAAACACTTGGCTCTCCACGTTCCACCACAATGAGCAACATTAAAATACAGTCACATAGTAGGCCTAAGTTAGGTGTGTCCAAATTACGGCTCCTCGGGCCAAGTACGGCCCACCGGCATCTTCAATTTGGCCTGCGAGACGGCACAAGTTCAATCAGCAATGTGGCCAGGAGCGGTGTAGTTATTTTATGAACAAATAAACAGTGATCTGATAGCTGCCATGTTGGCGACATCAACCATTAGTTACACTAGCATTTACTTATATGACTCAATCCAAACAACCTTCCCTTGTCACGGTGGGGACAAAAAAATCAACCAGCACAAAAATTCAACAAACAAAAAATTACACATAACACAGCCTGCTCATTGAATTTTGTGGATTTTATAAAATGTTTCCAATCAACATAACATAAAAATTAACAGGATGACGCCCCTTTAGATCCTTGAAAAGTGATAATGGTAAAAATGCAAAACAATCTCTTCACACTGATTTATGGTTGGTGCATTTTAGCTGCTTAAAATTTCTGATTAATGACAAAAGCTTTAAGGAGGCCGTCACGGAAGTAAACAAGGTAGGAGTTGAACTTCGGCATACTCTTAATAACCAAATATAATAATTATCCATTATATATATATATATAAATATATATATATATATATATATATATATATATATATATATATATATATATATATATATATATATATATATATATATATATATATATATATATATATATATATACCCTACTTTGAGTTAGTGTCCGCCCTGAGATCAGTAGGTTGTGAGTTCTAACCCCGGCCAAGTCATACCAAAGACTATAAAAATAGGACTCATTACCTCATGCTTGGCACTCAGCATTAAGGGTTGGAATTGAGGCTTAAAACGCCAAAAACGATTCCCAAGCGCGGCACCGCTGCTGCCCACTGCTCCCCTCACCTCCCAGGGGTTGAACAAAGGGATGGGTCAAATGCAGAGGACACATTTCACCACACCTAGTGTTTGTGACAATCTTTGGTACTTTAACTTTAACTTCCATCCATCCATTATCTACCGCTTATTCCCTTAACTTAATGTATATATATATATGTGTGTATATATATATATATATATATATATATACATATATATATGTATATATATGTCTGTATATATGTGTATATGTATATATATATATATATATATATATATATATATATATATATATATATATGTATATATGTATATGTATATATATATATATTTATATATATATATATATATATATATATATATATATATATATATATATATATATATATATGTATGTATGTATGTATGTGTGTGTGTGTGTATATATGTGTATATATATGTATATGTACACATATGTATATTTGTATATGTGTATATATGTAAGTATGTATGTATGTATATGTACATACACATACATATATATACAATTATATATATATATATATATAGATATATATATATAGATATATATATATATATATATATGTAGGTGTGGGAAAAAATCACAAGACTACTTTTTTTCCCACACCTACATATTGCGCTCTACCACGGTATCGAGCACTATTCTCTGGATAATCCAATCAAGACATATATATATATATATATATATATATATATATATATATATATATATATATATATATATATATATATATATATATATATATATTGCCGTACAACCTGTTGGAGCCCGCGTACCACAGTTTGAGAGTCACTGCTTTAGACTCTTTGAAACGTGAGAGGACTTTAACACCAGGGATAATTCATAATTCTCCCAGCTCTCGGGGAGCAACAAAAGAAACATAGCTCTTGAGCAGATCTGCAGTTGACGGTACGTGAATAAAAGTGTCAGAAGTGTAGAAAACACATCATTCAGATGCAAATGTTTGCTTATAGAAGTGTAAACAGTCAACACATCTAACTAACCCTTGTTAATCTGACGCACTGCACAATTCTTCTCTTGGCCTCATTTGCATGTTTGAATATGCAAAGGGCTCCTTGCGACAACAAACACTCACTGATGACAATTAGATGATCAAAAAAAGAAGTCGCGGTGTTTCTTTTTGTCTAAAAAGCCGATCTTTACCCAGCCAAGAGTCTTAGATGTTCTATTTAAGACAGACAAGTCAGCAGACAGGAGCTTTTTATGAAGGCATAAAATCCGATTTTTTAACTTGTCCAGGTTCTGCTGATGTGTGTTGGCCTTCCCTCGGAGGTTAATGGAGTCTTCTGAACCTAAAGAAAATTGGGCCAAGAATCTTCACTGGCATGGTCACAAAAATCAATCATATTCATATTTTTTCTCAAGCCCAAATGCACTCATTTTCAGGACAACTTCTTCCTCCACTGTATTTTTGGTGTTTCATATCAGGGGTTCTTAACATTTTTGACCTCAGGCCCCAAATGTTTCATTACACTCAAATACCTGAACAAAAATATAAACACTACACTTTTGTTTTTGTTCCCATTTTTCACGAGTTGAGCTGAAAGACTTTTACTATGTACACAAAAAACCTATAGCTCTCAAATATTGTTGACAAATCTGTTTAAAAGCATTTCTTCTTTAGCAAGATAGTCTATCTTACATCACAGGTGTGGCATATCAAGATGCTGATTAAATAGTATAATCATTGGTGTGCCTTATGCTGCCCACAATAAAAGGTTTTATCACACAGCTCAATGCCACAGATGTCACAAGTTTCGAGGGAGCGGGCAGTTGGCATTCTATCTGCATGAAGGTCCACGGGAGCTGTAGCCCCTCATTTGAATGTTCATTTCTCTACCGTAAGCCGTCTCCAAAGGTGTTTCAAAGAATTTGGCAGCACATCCAACCGGCCTCACAAGTGCAGGCCCGGTGTAACCACATCAGCCCAGCACCTCCACATCCAACAGGTGCACCCCCATTTCGTCTGAGACCAGCCACCCGGACAGCTGTTGCAACAATTGGTTTGTACAACCCAATAATTTCTGTATAAACTGTGAGAAACTGTCTCAGGGAATCTCATCTGCATGCCCATCATCCTCGTTGGGGTCTCGACGTAACTCCAGTTCGTCGTCATAACCGACTTGAGTGGGCAAATGCTCACATTCAATGGCGTCTGGCACGTTGGAGAGGTGTTCATTTCACTGATAAATCGCACTTTTCACGGTTCAGGGCAGATGGCAGACAGCGTGTGTGGTGTCGTGTGGGATAGCAGTTTGCTGATGTCAATGTTGTGAATGGAGTTGCCCATGGTGGGGGTGGGGTTATGGTATGGGCAGGTGTATTTTATACACAACGAAAGAAAGTGCATTTTATTGATGGTATTTTGAATGCACAGAGATACCAGGAATAGATTCTGAGGCCCATTGTTGTGCCATTCACTTGAGACCATCACCTCATGTTGTAGCGCGACAATGCACGGCCCCATGTTGCATCTGCACACAATTTCTGGAAGCTGAAAACATCCCAGTTCTGGCATAACCAGCATCCTCACTGGACATGTCACCCATTGAGTATGTTTGGGATGCTGTGGATTGGCGTATACGACAGCGTGTTCCACTTCCTGCCAATATCCAGCAACCTGGCACACCAATTGAAGCGGAGTGGACCAACATTTCAACCTGATCAACTCTATGCAATGGAGATGTGTTGCACTGCGTGGGGCGAACGATGGTCACCCCAGGTACTGACTGCTTTTCTGACTCCCCCCCCACCCCCAATAAAGCAAAACTGCACATTTCAGAATGGCCTTTTACACCTGTGCAATAATCATGCTGCTTAATCAGCATCTTGATATGCCAGGTGGGATTAATTATCTTGGCAAAGAAGAAATGCTCACTAACACAGATTTGTGAACAATATTTGAGAGGAACACGTCTTTTGTGTGCATAGTAAAAGTTTTAAATCTTTGAGTTCACCTCATGATAAATGGGAGCAAAAACAAAAGTTTAGCTTTTATATTTATGATCAATATATCAACACTGAATTAGTAATCTCACTCTTGATTTGGAAATACTGTACATACAGTATGTTTCTTGACTAAACAGTCAATATAATTAAAGCACAAATAAAATACGGCTCCACCACTTTAGTCAATAATTGTTATGCTTGAGAAAATTCTCTGTGACTTAAGCTCCAGATTTCTCCCGTTCGTTTGATATTGTCATTACTGCCACAAGTGGTGGAAAACTGTATTTCAACCAAGTGCCACTGCGGCCCATACGGACCACAGCTGGAAAACAAATATTTTCTAAACCCTTTGGTTAAGAATCACTTTTCTATATGTTTTTAAAGGTCTTTATAAATATAGTTGGTATGGTATGGTAAAAGGTTAATGTAAGGCTCTGTCATATCGAAAAACCTTACATTTACCAACACTACCAGCAATAGATAAATAGTTATAAATTAAAACAAAAGTTAAGTCAGAAATCTTCCATAGGACAGGACTACTTTCCTGATTTTGCTGCAAAAATGCAAGTCACAGATCCTCTGCAGAACTGGAGCACTGTTTTTATGCATTTTCTGCAAACACACTCCTGTCATATAGAGGATCTTTGACTGGGGATTTTGCAGTAGTCAGTAGTCAAAGATCATCCATATAACAGGAGTGCTCTGCTGCTACTATTATGCATCGACTGCAAACACACCATTGTTCCTGTCACATAGAGGATCTTCGACTTGTGATTTTGCATAATCAGTAGTCAAAGATCCTCCGTATGACAGGAGTGTTCTACTGCTACTATTGGATTTTTACTGGAAAATAAAGATCATGTACTGTATGTGGTTGAATGACTAGATTGTTTTGAGGTTTTGCTATGAAAAGGCGAGTCAAAGATTCACTTGATGATGGGAGTTGGGAGAACTTTGCTGTTTGTAGGGATCTACTCCAAAATGTATGTTAAACATATTCTCTTGCACTAGAGTTTTAAAGACTTACTGCTAATCAAAAATTGTCTATGGCGCAGGAGCAGTGTGCTGTTTTTAAGGATTGTATGCAAAAACACTAGGGCTCCAATTACTGAGCGGATCTTTGACAAGGGTTTTTTAGTTGTCAAAGATCCTTCATATGCCAGGAGTGCTCTGCTGTTGTTGTGGATCTACTCCAAAACACTAGTCAAAGATTGTATTTTTCCCACAGCACTTAGTTTTTTAAAGACGGATAATAGAGTACTCATTTCTGGTTGAGGATCTTTGACTCATCTTTTGCAGTGGTCAAATGGCAGGAGTGGTCTGCTGTTTTTAAGGACCTACTTCTAAACAAACAACAGAGTGCTCCTCCTACATACAGAATCTTTGTTGTGCTGTGGTCAAATGACAGGAGTGATCTGTTGTTGTGAAGGACCAACTACGAAAATGCTAGTCAAAGATCCTCCGTTTGCAAGGAACACTTTGTTGTTTTAGGGATTGTGGAAGTTTCCCTCCAGGGGTTCCTCAGACCACCAAGCACCGACATGAGAGCCCGTTTAAGGGTTAAAATACAGTTATATTTTGACGTAATGTCTTCTGGTTGCTTTTCAGCAATTGTCTTTTCGTCTCTTTCTGTCCCGCTCTCGCTCTCACGCCAGCTCCCCTCCAACTCCAACAACCTCTCTCCTCCCGGCTGCTGCTTATACAGAGTGACAGGTGATTAGATAAAAAGGCCCACCTGGGCCATCTAAAGAAATGGTTAAATCAGACTAGAATGGAAGATTTAGAATGGCCCTCCCTAAGTCCTGACTTAAACGTGTGGACAATGCTGAAGAAACAAGTCCATGTCAGAAAACCAACACAATTAGCTGAACTGCACCAAGTTTGTCAAGAGGAGTGGTCAAAAATTAAACCAGGAGCTTGTGGGATGGCTACCAAAAGCCAGGAACACTTTGTTGTTTTAGGGATTGTGGAGGTTGCCCTCCAGCGGTTCCTCAGACCACCAAGCACCGACATGAGAACCCGTTAAAGGGTTAAAATACAGTTATATTTTGACGTAATGTCTTCTGGTTACTTTTCAGCAATTGTCTTTTCGTCTCTTTCTCTCCCGCTCTCGCTCTCATGCTAGCTCCCCTCCAGCTCAAACAACCTCTCTCCTCCCGGCTGCTGCTTATACAGAGTGACAGGTGATTAGATATAATGCCCACCTGGGCCATCTAAAAGAATGGCTAAATCAAGCAAGAATGAAGGTTTTAGAACGGCCTTCCCAAAGTTCTGACATAAACGTATGAGCAATGCTGAAGAAACAAGTCCATGTCAGAAAAACAACGCATTTAGCTGAACTGCACCAATTTTGTCAAGAGGAGTGGTCGAAAATTCAACCAGAAGCTTGTGGATGGCTACCAAAAGCAACTTATTGCAGTGAAACTTGCAAAGGGACATGTAAGCAAATATTAACATTGCTGTATGTATACTTTTGACCCGGCAGATTTGGTCGCATTTTCAATAGACCCATAATAAATTCATAAAAGAACCAAACTTCATGAACATTTTTTGTGACCAACAAGTAAGTGCGCCAATCACTTTATCACAAAGAAATAAGAGTTCTAGAAATTATTGGAAACTCAAGACAGCCATGACATTATGTTCTTTACAAGTGTATGTAAACTTCTGATCGCGACTGTATATGTGAGGAGAAGGCATTAAAAGGATTTTAGTTTCGCGCAATGGTTGACACAAAATGGCAGCTGAAGCAAAGCCTGATTCTAGTCGGCACTTTACCCGTCGCCATTTCCATCCTATCTCCAATCCTGTACATTTTTTAAGGTACCAATTGTCAGGCTTGCCACTGACAGTTTGTTTGTGTTTTAGTTTTTCCTCTGTGTGTGTTTAGTATTTCCTGTTTTTAGTTCCTGTCAGCGGTTTTATTTTGTCTTTTTCCTGTTTTTTTCCCCTGTGCGTTGTTTTCCCTCAGATGCGGCTGTTTGGCACCTGGCCACACCTGGCGTCAATCAGCCCGCTTCTATTTGAGCCTGTTTTTGTCCTCCAGTCAGTTGCTGGATTATTGTCGTGTCGATGTCGCTCTTGTCGTTGCTACCTGTCGTGTCGTGTTTTGTCAATGCAGCGTTGCGGTAAGCTTTATTTGACTGCGGTTTTTAGTCTACTGCCTTTTGTTCCCTAATTCCAAGTTTGTTTTCATATTTCATGTACCAGCTAGCTTCCACGCCAGGCCTTTTTGTGTTTCAGAATCAGAATCAGAATCAGAAAAGTTTTTATTGCCATTGTTTGAGAACGGGTTCACAAACTAGGAATTTTACTTGGCGCAATCGTGCAACATAAAAGACACATAACACAGAATAGAATAACATGAGCTGTAACTGAGCTATCAGATCCTGTTAATGTTCACGTGTCTGATGGCCGAGGGGAAAAAACTGTTTAGATGGCGGGAGGTGTGGGTCTGGATGGACCGTAGTCTCCTTCCTGAGGGAAGAGGGGAGAATATTTTGTGTCCAGGGTGATAAGAGTCAGCTGTGATCCGACCCACACGCCCCCTGGTCCTGGAGGAGAACAGGTCCTGGAGGGGTGGAAGTTTGCGGCCAATCACCTTCTCAGCAGCACGTACCATGCGCTGCTTACATGCTAAGCTCCGTTTATTTTCTAGTTCCCATGCTAGCTATTTTTGTTTGTTATCCGCCCACGTGCGCGCTTTTTGTTTGTACCCTTTGTTTGGTCTTTGTCTTAGTGTTTTACATTAAATAATGTTTTCCTGTTCAATGCATGCCTCCGTCTATGCATCTTGGGGTTTCTCAACAACAAACTCTGACACCAATGATTGTCACACACACACTAGGTGTGGTGACATTTGTCCTCTGCATTTGACCCATCTTCTTGGTCACTCCCTTGGGAGGTGAGTGGAGCAGTGAGCAGCAGCGGTGGGCGCGCCCGGGTATCATTTTTGGTGATTCAACCCCCAATTCCAACCCTTGATGCTGAGTGCCAAGCAGGGAGGCGATGGGTCCCATTTTTATAGTCTTTAGTCTGGCTCAGCCGGGGTAAAGACCCAAGACCAGTAAGAGCATTTCATGTTCCTTGTCAGCATCAGACCTTTCGGATCTTGACATGGAGTCGTAAGAGGACAAGACGGTCACAGGCGACAAATGCTCGTCTTTCTTGATGCGAGCCGACAGGGCTCCCACTTAGGCCGCGGTTGTGTGACGAAAAAAACACCTCCTCGGTGGAGGATTTTTACTTGGAAAGTTCCGACTTTTTTTGGAGAGGAGGCGGAGCCTGCCACCAATGGAAATGTATAGGCTTTAATAAGGTCGGAGGCTTAACTATTAGCGGTAGCTGCGCGATTGACTTATTCATGCTCGCCAAGATAGACTGCACACGGCCTCTGCGGTATAATATTTTACCAAGCAGGCGACGGGGGGTCGCATGAATAAAGCAACAGAAGAAGAAGAAGCTGCCGGTGGAGAAAGGAAGAGCGGGATAAGACGAGGATTTGATCAAATAAATAAATCAGGTACAGGAGAAAGGAGAAAAGCGCGCGATCCCGACAAGACACATGATGCTGATATCAGCACTTTTTTTTTTCCTACCCCCAAGTCGTCACGGGAACACGTACAAGACTGGGATCAAGAGGAAGAAGGTCCTTGGATCCACTCTGCCAACACAACTCTGGGGATTACCGAGGATGCAGCAGGAGGGAATAGCAGGGAGATAACACGTGCAAGGAAGTTTGGCGCTGTCGGGCTTTTGCACCACCAGGAACTGGCAGGATAGGAAAAAAACACCAAAAACTGCCGACAATATGTTTCCTTTACCTAAGTGCTGTAGTTTTTTTTGGGGGCTTTTTATATACACTGCATTTTGGAATAGTAAACAAAATGATGTGACGACAACTTCAGTCTATGGAAACCTTTTGCAAAGACGCTCTTCCAGGGATCAGACTGTTGCCTTGTTCTGTATATTTTACAGTATTTTGTATTTCTATAGTGTTTTGTATATTGTACAGCAGGGGTCGGGAACCTTTTTGGCTGAGAGAGCCAAAAAGCCAAATATATTAAAATAGATTTCCGTAAAAGCCATATAATATATTTTTTTTAACACTGAACGTAACTAAACACATGCATTTTTAAGTAAGACCAACATTTATAGATTATAATACGTCTCTTATTCTTTGTAAAAACATGGTTATTTGGAAGCTAACTTTGGAGGGGGCGTGGCCCGCCGGCCTGCAGCGAACTGGGGTGTGCCAGGCCGGCCTCGAAATCAGCGAGAGCTGCGTAGATGGCCCATCTGAGCCTTGTTATCTAATCACCTGTTGCTCTGTTAAAAGCAGCAGCCAGGAGGAGAGACGGGGTTGGGTCTGGAGCCGGAGCGCGAGCGAGAACGAAAGAGAAAAATACAAAGAAGTCTCTGCATCCTTGGGATCCACCCAATCAGTTCCTAACACGGTGGTTCTTAACCTTGTTGGAGGTACCGAACCCCATTAGTTTCATATGCACATTTATCGAACCCATCTTAGTAAAAAGTATGTATATCAATCAATCAATCAATCAATCAATCAATGTTTACTTATATAGCCCTAAATCACTAGTGTCTCAAAGGGCTGCACAAACCACCACGACATCCTCGGTAGGCCCACATAAGGGCAAGGAAAACTCACACCCAGTGGGACATCGGTGACAATAATGACCCAGTGGGATGTTGGTGACAATGATGACTATGAGAACCTTAGAGAGGAGGAAAGCAACTGATGTCGAGCGGGTCTAACATGACACAGTCGCGAGAGTCCAGTCCAAAGCGGATCCAACACAGCAGCGAGAGTCCTGTTCACAGCGGAGCCAGCAGGAAACCATCCCAAGCGGAGGCGGATCAGCAGCGCAGAGATGTCCCCAGCCGATACACAGGCAAGCAGTACATGGCCACCGGATCGGACCGGACCCCCTCCACAAGGGAGAGTGGGACATAAAAGAAAAAGAAAAGAAACAGCAGATCAACTGGTCTAAAAAGGGAGTTTATTTAAAGGCTAGAGTATACAAATGATATTTAAGGTGAGACTTAAATGCTTCTACTGAGGTGGCATCTCGAACTGTTACCGGGAGGGCATTCCAGAGTACTGGAGCCCGAACGGAAAACGCTCTATAGCCTGCAGACTTTTTTTGGGCTTTGGGAATATATATTTTTTTTTAAATTCAAGACAAAGTTATGTGTTTTTGGTAACACTTTATTATGGAGAACATATTCTAAGTAACAAAGACTATATTTATAGTTAAATGGTTAGGGTGGGACAATCTGTCACTTCATTTCTGTTAGTTTTTCATGTTTTTGTATTTACTTCCTGTTCAGTGCTCTTATTTTGTTGTATTTCCTGTTTTATCCACGGAGCACTGTTGTTTTTCTCTTTTCGTTGATTGGCAGCGGTTCACACCTGCTGTCAATCACACTAGTGTCTATTTATGTTTCACTCGAGCACTCCTCAGTGCTCGATGATAATATCATGTTGAGAACGTTACTTTGCACGACTGCTTTATGTTTATTTGTTGTTTTATGAGTGCCATATTAAATTCATCTTACCTTCACTACTTTCTCCTGGATTCTTGCACCATCAGGAACACACAACTGCAGCCATGCGAGTTCCCAACATAGGGTTAGGGCCAGGGTTAGAGGGTTAGGGTTATAATGAGGCCATGCCGAATAAGGCATTAATAAGTACTTAATAATGACTAGTTAAGAGTCAATATGTTACTAATTTGCATGTTAATAAGCAACAATAAATACTGGTGAATATGTTCCCCATACTAAAGTGTTACCATGTTTTTTTACTGGTGCACAAAATGAACCGTGTGAACATCACCTTGTTCAAAGAACAAAACCAACAGTGCAGAAACTCACAACAAATTACAGACCTGCAAATCAGTGTTACTTCTGCTGTTGCCGTATCCGTAATACGCCGATAGGGAGAAGTTTTTATTGAGACGATGAGTCGGGTGTGTCTAGACCTCTGCCGAAACCTTGGGGCCGACTCACCGAACCCCAAGGGTTCAATCGAACTCAGGCCAAGAACCACTGTCCAAAAAAAATCTAGCTGTCAACACTGAATATTGATTTTGTAGAAATATTATTCAATAAATATATTTATAAAGGATTTTTGAATTGTTGTTTTTTTAGAATATTAAAAAAAATAAAAATAACGTACCCCTTGGCATACATTCAAGTACCCCCAGGGGTACGCGTACCCCCATTTGAGAACCACTCCTCTATAAGACAGGAGTCCCTTTGAAGTTTTTAACTGACTGCAGTACCACTGTTAGTCCAGCGGCCGTCGTCTTGTTCTCGTGAAAGCGAGCGGGATGTCGAAGAAGTGAGTAAATATGATGTGTTGTTGTTGAGAGAGGCTCATTATCAGGTACAGAAGATAAGATTGTTCCTCCGGTTTGTTGCAGTCCTTGCTGAGCACAAATGGAAAAATCGATCCGGCTGCAAAGTCGGGCCTTGATTTATACCACAACCCTCCTCACTGTTTGCCCTCTCACGGTTTTTTGTTTTGTTTTATTTTCAGGCACTTCCTGTCGGCACGGTGGACGTCATGTGACTTGGGTGAGGTGACCTCTACTCGTACGCGTTAATGAGTGCCAACGTTTAGTCCTGGCCGAGGGGGGTTATATGCAAAAAAATAAAATAGCAAACGGTGGTGAGCCTCGTAAATATGGAGGGCGACGGCAAAGTCAGACACACAAGACGATGGGATGATTGGCGCTGCTTTTGCCGTCTGCATTACAGAGGCCCACATAACGTCAGCTATTAAAGCCCCGGGCGTCACCACAAGAGTGGCGTCTTCATTTAGTTTTCACAATATTTTTCCAGGAATGAAAGTGAAACTTCCCACTGAGTTAAGAAGCCCCCATGGAGTTTTAAATCACTGCCAAGACTCTACAAACACACAAAAACTGGAGGTAAGTAAGTAAAAAAATAAGAATTCTGAGAATAAAAAATATATATATATATTTGCAAGTATAAAAACAACATTCTTGTAGTTAGAACTTTTGGTAATTTGCACTCCGATATGACAAGTGGTGCTGCTCAGTGGCTCTGACGACCTTAAATTGACTCAGCAGCACCACCGCTCATTTTGGAGTTTAAACTACGGGACATTTGCATGTGGTTTTGGCTGCAAGTGGGTGGTTTGCGCAGTGTGGAATATTACCGCCAAACGTTTTGACTTGAAGCAAATTGTTTTTATACTTCCGAATCATTTTTTAATTTGAAGAAAATATGTTTTTAATTTGTGAATCTTTTTTTGTTTAAGAAAATGTTTTTATACTACAAATCGATTTTTTGATTGTTGTAAATTGTTTTTCATACTGGCAAATTGTGTTTGAATTGAAGAAAGTTGTTTTATATTTGATAATATATTTTTTAATTTAATATTTTTTTTAAACTTGAACAACATTTTTGGAAGAAAACTGTTAATTTACTTGAAAATAGTTTTTTATTTGAAGAAAATTATTTTTTTTCACTTGCAAATATTTTTTTTTACTAGAAAATTGTTTTTTTAATGACATTTTTTGCATGCGAATTGTTTTTGATTGAAGAAAACTGTCATTAATTAAAGAAAACTGTTTTTTAATTGCAAATAGTTTTTTTTAATTGGAGAAAAATGTTTTGTTTTACTTGTAAATAGTTTTTTTAATGAAAAAAACATTTTTTTTACTAGAACATTGTATTTTTAATTTAAGATTAGTTTTTAAGACTAGCACATTGTTTCTCAATATTTTTTTATTTGTTAATCAATTTTTAATTGAAGAAAAACTGTCGAAGAAAAAAAATTATTTACTTGTAAAAAATTTTTTATTGAATTTTCTTTTTTGTTTCACTTGCAAATAGTTTTTTATTGAACACAATTTTTTACTACCAAAATGTTTTTTGTGAAAAAAAAAATATATATATGTATATGTATGTATATATATATATATATATATATATATATATATATATATATATATACATACAAATATATATATATATATTTTTTTTTTTATATTTGCAAATCGTTTTTTGATTGAAGAAAAGACATTTGAAAAAAAAAACTCTGTTTTTAACTTGCAAATAGTTTTTTTAAGCGAAGAAAATTGTTTTGTTTTACTTACAATTTTTTTATTTATTTAAGAAAATAGTTTTTTTACTGGCAAATTGTTTTTTTAATTAATGTATTTTTTTTACTCGCAAATAGTTTTTTTAATCGAGGAAAATTGTTTTGTCTTAATTACAAATATATTTTTTTAATTTGAGAACATTTTTTTACTGGCACATTTTTTTTTCAATTATTGTATTTTTTTTTTAACTTGCGAATCATTTTTTGCGAGAAGAAAACTGTCATTATTTTAAAAAAAAACTGTTTTTTACTTGCAAATTGTTATTTCAATTGAATAAAATTGTTTTTCTATACTTACAAATATTTTTTTAATTGAAAAAATGTTTTGTTTTTTTAATGGCAAATAGTTTTTTAATTAATGTGGGTTTTTTTAACTTGAAAGAAAACTGTCATTAATTCAAGAAAATAGTTTGGGGTTTTTTATTCGCAAATTGTTTTCTTAATTGAAGAAAATATTTTAGTTTTACTTATAAATAGTTTTTAATTGAAGAAAACGTTTTTTTTTTTCACCTGCAAATCGTTGGGCATGAGTAAAACCATCATTTTGTGTTTGTGGAGTTTTGGGAGTAATTTCCCACCATTCCACCACGCTCTGGGAGTGTCTGCTGGGCTACATTGTGGTTGTCTACAGTCGTGCTTTTATAATTGCGGAGGCAAAAGCCAGCGTCAAACACGTCGTATTTGCGTGGTAATCTGCTCATGTAAATCTGCAGTAAAGATGACCTTTGATGGCGTTGACAGCGTCTTTGGGCCGTCAGCGTTGTAATCCTCCGCCTCTTATCTGAGCTCGCTCTCATGTCGCTGCTTTTAAGTCAGGCTCAGACGGAATTTTTAAAAATATCTTAACCAGCATCGACAGTCAGAATAGGCGCAGAAAGTGTTCCTATTATGTGTCACTTGTCCCATCCAGTCTTCATTGTCGTGCCTTTTCTATGGAAAAAAAAACTCTATCTGGGCTTGGGATTGGCTTAAATAGCCTCACTTTTAGAACTCTTCTCTTCTGTGACGTTAGTAAAAAAAAAAAATCTCCCAAAAAGTGTCAAGGTGACATCCAGCTGCAGTCACTTGAAGGCCCGTGCAGCTGTTGAAGAGAGGCTTTAACAACGTGGCCACGCCGTCTGTTTGACTCATTAGCGTTTTAATTAGCGTACAAATCACCTGGGTTTGGAATGTGACGATAAACTCCGGGCTCACCTGGAACAGATGGCGGTGACAAATCGAAATGGATCTTGTTTTGACAGACTTACAGTGGAGCATACAACCTAGCCACTGGAATGTAAAAACACACTGAAGCTCAAGCAGAGCAGAGCAGCCCAAAGGGAGCATGGAAATATGCCCCCTAGTGGCCGGGAGCAATATTTTAAATGCTCTAATTAAGGGGTGTCAAACGTACGACGGGTTTTATCCGGCCCACGTGACGAGTTTGCCAAGTATTAAAATAAGCTGCTGAGAAACAGCTTGTGGAGAGACGGAGCCGGCAGTCCGACAGCGAGGCAGGGCACACCGTAGCCCGGCCCAAGATGGCGGTGAGGAGGCGTGGCCGGCAGTCCGACAGCGAGGCAGGGCGCGCCGGGAGCGACGCCGCAAACAAGATCAGGTGCGTCGGTCGCACACCTGGGGACAATTGAGTAATCCTCTCGCACTGTATAAAAGGGCGACAGCCGTGAAGGTCAAGGAGAGAGGCGGAGAGACGAGAAAGAGCCAGAGGGAAGCTTACGCAGAGAGAGAGCGAGAGAGAGGTGATGACGCCCGAAGCAGAAAGGCAAGACGGCAGACGGAGCAGCTGAAAAGCAGTCTTTACTGAAAAATAAAGAAGTCTAAACGTGCCGCCGCTATGTCCTTCCTTGACGGTCCTTAGAACCCGAATGGCGCCTTGAGAAGTCTGTCACACTGCTGTTCTAAATGTGTCCACTGAATGTCACACTAGCAATTCTGTAAGGCAAGCAAACGGTTTATAGTTTTAGTTTTTTTCCTGTGTAGCTATCCCGTTAGCTTCCAGTGCTACATGCACGCTTGTTTCATTTGTTTCATCCGGCCTGATTTATGAGAATAAATCATACTCTTACCTGCATGCCGTTTCCTGTCGTTCCGTCTGCACCCTGGAAGAGCCATCCGTTACAACTAGCTGTGGAAGCTGGCTCTCCTATCAGCTAAACAGACTCCGTAACTCCACGGGGACATTTTGGTGAACTTACTGAAGAATTTGTGAAACTGAAACAACACAAACAGAATGCTATTGTTAAGTTAATGATACTGACATATATACTCGTGAACGTGTTAGCTTATTAGCTAATACTAATGACGCTGCTAGCTTCATTACATGATTATAGCACATACAAATATGCATAAAAACACTCCAAAGACATCACTCATGGGACGGTTTAGTAAGTAAGAATTGTTTTAGTTATATTGTAAAATTTACAAACGCTGCTTGTAGTGTTGATTGAAGAATCCATACATGTAGAAATGCTACGGATGATTCCTGCTTTAAAAACAGCAAGAAGCACTGTAGGCATTCACCCAGCAGCACCTGCAGTGAGCAAACTTGTCCAAAAGATGGCGCCATGGCACAAAAAATATCACAGCATTTGAGTGTCTTTGTATGTGTTTAGTGAAAACTATTCGCTTTATGGCTGTAGGCAAAGAAACATTCATAAATTAGCTGCCCCTTTTTATAGGCCGCAGGGTATAAAGCATAGGAAACACTTAGAAGCTTATAGTCCAGAATTTACAGTAATTTGATACATGGCTAATTATAAGTACCTTGGAATTTAAATCCATTCTCAACAGTAGCAATTGTGTGTTCAACTGTGTTAATACATAAACTAAATACATATAAATTTATGTAATTTTCAAACATGGTAATCCATTTAATAAATTAATTCCATATGTATATTTTAAAATAATTTAACACTCAATACTCAGTAAAATTACTAATGTTAATCATTAGCATGACTAAGGCAATTCTATCATCGAGCTAGCGCTGTCATGATCCGTGGCCGGATCATGTTTTGTTTAGTTATGTTCTTAGTTTTGGACTCCCTTAGTTCCTGTTTTGTACACTTCTGGGTTTGTTTTGGTTTCCATGGGTACTAATTGGTTTCACCTACCTCTGATTAGTGTTTGGCACTAATCAGAAAGCTATTTATTCACATTGCTCGCCACACTCGGTCCGGCTTCATTGTTTGCGAATGCAACAGTTACGTTGGGTATTCCTTGTTTTCTACGCTTTGATTCCTGTGCCAAGTCTCGTCTTAGCTTCCCGTGTGGTAGGCACACTTGCCTTTTGTTGTTTGCCAGGATTTTGTAAGTTGGATGATTTATGAGGAATAAATCATATCGTACCCGCTCGCTTCGTCCAGAGCTGTCCGTCTGCATCCCAGGGGAACAACCCCGGCAAGCTGCGAAAACCCCCAGGTGATAAGCACATTGAAAAAAAATGGATGTTTACTGTACTTTTGAGTGCGTTCTTCTGTTTTTTTGGGCAAGAAAGTTTCCACTGCTTGTTTCCCTGCCAAGTGCTTGAGTTGAAACTGAGTTTGAAACCTAATCTGACCTTTTATTGATTGATTGAGACTTGTATTAATAGACCACTAAATGGTAACACCCAAATAAGTTTTTCCACTTGTTTAAGTCGGGGTCCTCGTTAATCAATTCACGTGCAGAAAAGGTATCGGAATATGGCATTTGATTGTACGCCAATCAGTACCCGGTAATACATACAGACTTTGAATAAAAAAGTAACAAATTCGGTACCCAACCCTGCTTTAAGTAGCGTCAGTACCGAAAAAATACAAAGCAAATAATGAGTCAGCGCCAAAGAATACATGCTGTCTTAAAAATATCGTGTTTTCATATATTTACTCGTTCGTAAAAAACTGTCACAATTAAGCAGTCACGAAATCACGGGATCCGCCACCAAAAGCCCAGTAAGTGTGTCTCGCCACACAATGTTTTGTTAGAAAAACCTCCAGGAGCTTGCAACCTGACATTTATCATTGCTACTGTATTAGCTAAGAAAACACAACTAGGAGATACTCAACACTTTGAAGAGAAATGGTTTATTTATTTCCCCAGGCAAGCTAAGTGCGGCCTGTGGG